>NC_056524.1:41661747-41700948 GCF_019175285.1 Sceloporus undulatus
TTCATCAATAATCATTCCAGGTCTTTGCTGTTTTCTCTAGTAGTAGGGTGTCATCTGCATATTTTAAATTGTTGATGTTCATTCCCCCAGTTTTCATGCCTGCTTCCTCTCCAGTCTAATATTGCTTTGTGTATGATACACAGCATTATAGTGCCATCATCTAACTATGGTAAAGTTTTGTCTTTTCTATGCAGGTTCTTGACCAGTGCTGTTCTTACCTTGGAACAATTCTCTTTTTTGTTCCTCCCTTTGTTCATTTCATCAATAATCATTCCAGGTCTTTGCTGTTTTCTCTAGTAGTAGGGTGTCATCTGCATATTTTAAATTGTTGATGTTCATTCCCCCAGTTTTCATGCCTGCTTCCTCTCCAGTCTAATATTGCTTTGTGTATGATACACAGCATTATAGTGCCATCATCTAACTATGGTAAAGTTTTGTCTTTTCTATGCAGGTTCTTGACCAGTGCTGTTCTTACCTTGGAACAATTCTCTTTTTTGTTCCTCCCTTTGTTCATTTCTTCCCAAATGCATCCGAGAAGTGTGGTTATCAGAGTTAGACTATAGAATTTTTAAGTGGCAAAATGTATTAGCAGTTCCAGGGGGGTTTATTTCCAAGCAAACAAACAAAGGACGTGAACTTTAGTCTCATCCCCCCCACACAGATACATGGATGGAGAAATGGCTTGTGGTGTCCTTTAAAATGCCTGGAGTCCATTTTATTAATTAAAATATCCCCCACATTTGTACTTCCTTATCATTCAATATATAAAACTATTTATTTGTTTACGTGGGCCCATTACAGACCGCCTTCAAGTGGCCGTTCTCCCGCCGCCCCATTCGCTGCGGAGGGAAGCCCCAGCGGCCACACTGCGAGGCTTCCCAGTGCAGCGAAAAAGGAGCGTCAAAATGGCACTCCTTTTCAAAACATGGAAGTGGCACCGTGAGGGGCAAAGCGCGCCCTCACGGTGTCACTTCCGCCATGACACGTCTGGACACTATGCGTCCAAGACATCAAAATGGTGGTGCCCATGTGGATGGGCACTGCCATTTACGACGCGCTCCGCGCGTACTACAGAGAAGGGCCGTGAAGAAGGTAAGACCCTTCCTAACCCTAATATGGCCCCTCCTAACCCTAGTACGCACAGAGCGCGTACTTTATGGCTGTCTGTAACCCGCCTAAGATATCTTCATGACACTTTTTTTGGGAGAGTAGTCAACACAAAACTGACAAGCCATTAAGGGGCCATTCAGACTACCTTTTGCACCGAATTGCAACCCAGTTTAAAAGTGGGAAGTTTTCACTGGTGTTGGGTTTTGCACACCTGATCCAAGGCAAATCCCCCTCAGCACGGTTTTTCTGAAAGCAGGGTATTCCCCGTTTCTTTTCAGAAAACCTGTTGCAAGAAAATGTGAACTTGGCCCCAATCATGATCGGGTCAAGTTCAGGGGGAAGGCTAAAGGTCAGAGGGTGAGTGATGGGCCTCCCCTCTCGCATGGCTTTTTTTTTTTTTTTTTTTTTTGGTAATTTATTTTGACAGGTTATGCAAATGCTTCATACTCCAGGGAGGGAACCCCTCAGGTCGCTCTCTAGGCCCCTAGCTTCTTCCCGCCCTTGGAGGCCTCATTGGCAGGGAGCCTGGGCACAGCAGTCCTGGGCCCTCCTCCTCCTCTTCCTCAGCATGGGTGCTTCCTCCCCCCTTTTTTAAAAAAAAACCCTAGCAGGAATGTTAGCATATTTTGCCATTTTGACAGATTAGGCAAATGCTACATACTCCAGGGCAGAGCCTGGGCAGAGCAGTCCTGGACCCTCCTCTGCCTCCCTCTGACTGAGAGAGTGTGACTTGAACCGGCACTATGTGGCACGGCAGTGCTCTGTTCCCCCCCCCTCCTCCTCCTCCTCCTCCTGCGTCCCTTGCCGGCTGTCTTCAGCAGAGGAGAGAGGGACCCCTGAGGGTCTCCAAAAGACCCCTGCCATGGCTTGATTGAGCAAGACCCAGGTAAGGGAGGACAGCTGGCAAGGGAAGCAGGAGGAGGAGGAGAGGGGAACAGAGCGCTGCTGTGCCGCACAGTGCCAGTTCAAGTCACACTCTCTCAGATAGAGAGAGGAGAAGGAGGAGGAAGCAGAGGAGGGCCCAGGACTGCTCTGCGCAGGCGCTGCCATGGAGCATGTAGCATTTGCATAATCTGTCAAAATGACAGAATATTCAAACATTCCTGCTAGATTTTAAAAAGGGGGGAAGCACACATGCCTGTGGCGAATGGCTGCACAACATGTCACCACTGACTACAGCAGAAGTGACTTTGATTGACAACAAGGAGGATCCATCTTGAAGCGCTCCTTCTGGAAATGTGCATGTCAAGTGGGGTAAATTGCACCAGGGATTTTCCACTGGGGTAAAAGTAGTATGAACTTCTTGCCGGAGAGATTCGGTGCCGGCTTAGCGAATCCGACCTGGATCTATCCAGGGCAAATGCCCAAGTGAGAATGGGGCCAAAGTTTACTTTTTAAAACATCAAAGGAAAATCTCTATGCAGTACTATGTTGTGAATTTTTAAAAGCTGTTGGAAAGGTCCTTGACAAAATATAAATGAAAACAAATGAATGCAAACATTTAGATAGATGGCAGTAGAAAAAGTGACTCTACTAGACAATGACATGGAAATTTTATCTTGTATATGGTTTGACACTCAGTGAATCAGGCACTGTGTATGTAAAGACGATGCATTGATTAATTACTTTCTGAAGTGATTTGAAAAGAGAGTCTAGTCTATTAAAGGAATTTGCATTAGGAAGAGACGTAGCTGAATACTTTGGTCTATATTCCAAGTACACTTTCATGGAATCTATGTAATGAAACAAAAAGATGGCTCAGATAATGAAAAATAAATTAAGTCTCTAATCTGATTTCCAGATGACAGTAATTGTATTGGCATCACCGGAGTTACTTCCAATTTAGAAAAGTACACTGATGTAAAGAAGAAAAGATTTCAGCCCATCTTTTAAAATCTGCTGAATTCCTACTTTGTGACTGCATTCTGCATTTATATTTTGCATTTTACCCTGCTAAATCATCAAGGAACTAGGGTATTGTGCAATGCATCCTTCTGCTCATCCCTCCCTATAACAAAGGTCCCAGACATTATGATCTATAGCATCCCAAACCCCACATAAATTACACAGGTCCCTTTCTGTCTGTCCAATTTACAAGGACAGACCTACCCTACTCAACCCCATTGTTTCAAAATCTAAAAATCCCTCAAAGAAGGATAACAGGAGAAAATGCTATGACTGGTTGTCCCCAATTTCCACTGTCTCTGCCATTCACTATGTTAGATCCCTCCCTTTAAATGTAACATTTCAATTCACTGAAAGCCAAAGGAATGACAAAAGTTATAGAGATACGGTATGTATAGGGCAGAGACATGCAGTAAACACTTATCGTATAAAGCCCCATTGCTCTAATAGCAAATGGGTGAAAAGGGATGTACAGTGGATCCTTGTTATACGCTGGGGTTTGGTTCCAAGATCCCCCGTGTATAACGAAATCCGTGTATGCTCAAGTCCCATTAAGTATAATGACATAGCAAAATGGTGTCCCTAATAAAAAATGGAACATCAAGGTAAATTTATACTTTTTTGGAACATTTTCAAACCGTGTATGCTTAAATCCGTGTATAAAAAATCCATGTATAAGAAGGGCCGACTGTACAGAGAATGTTTGGTTGAGAGTTTTTTCCAACAGCAACAAGCTAGAATCCCAGGTTTGGACTTTACAATAGGGGCTTTTTATTCCTGATTCCTGCTTGTGCAAGAGCCAAGTAAGAACAGATGAGCCCAACTCATTCACAGTAAGCCAGAATCCTTGCGCTTTACTATCATGTATGAATGTAGCCAGTGTAATGTGAACATGCCACTCTTAGGTAGAAATGCTACAGAAGGAAAACAAGTGAGCATAACCTCTCAGCTGCTGTATTTGGTACCACATACAACTCTTTCTCAAAAACTCTTCTATTTCTGCACAACTGACTGAGTCTACATAGGATGACTGTAATAAACAGTTAAATGTTTGTTTCTCTGTGTATGCATATCAAACAGATGAATCTTTTTATTTTTGAAAATATTAGTTTGTTGAGATAGGTTGGTAAAAAAAATTAGTATAGTACTCAGTACAGTATAGCATATAATTATTGGTGTATAACTATGTGTTTAAAAGGCAGCCCATAAATGTACCCTTAAAACAAGTTGATTTTTGTGCAATTTAATCTTAAATATTTAAAACTGGACCTTTAAGGTCTTCTGAAAATAATCCCTCTATACTTGAAATATCACTTGCCAGTGTCATGGGGCTAGTTTTCTACATTAAAATGTTGTGCCTATAAACTGGCTGATGAGATTATTCATATGGATGCAAAAATGTGAATTTTTACTGTGAAATCATTGTGTAAAAATTTGTCATTCACACAAAAAATGTTCAAAGACAGTTCTGTGAGCTGGAGTTAGATTTCACATGATGCTACATTTTAGTAAACAGGTCTTGAATATAAGAGTTTGAGGGAGTGCTTTTAAATGCATGCATTCTGGAATAATTATTCAGAAAATTATTTTATGTTGGAAATGGTTCTCAAAGTGCTTTGCTTGCTTGCCTTTCATTCCAGTTGCTGTTTTCTTCTTCATTTTAACATGCTCCATTTACATTTCCAAGATGTTCTTTTGTATCCTACAGGCACACCTCCCAGGAATTGCCCCGTCAGTCTTATTTACCTATCAAAAGCTGTTTGAATGCAAAAATTATTCTGAACTTTCTTTTGTTTTGTTTTGTCATTTATATCAAAATAGGAAATGTGGGGCAGGGAGGTCTTCCTATGGGCTTCAGCAACAAATTTCTCTCTGTCTAATAACAGATTTCTGCCTCTTTCTGTGCAAAAAGTGAAATGAAACAAAACAACAATGAGTAATGGTGAGGAAATCAAAAAGACTATAGAAGCATGAAGGGTGACTGAACAGACACTGTGCATTTCAATCATTTGGTCACATTTTGTGCTTTGTTTTTATTATTGAAAAACTGCAACAAGCAGAGTGGTCTCCCATTTAACCTCTTCGAGGCTTTAAGCAAACGTAGTGCAAGAGTTGTTTTTCTGACTTACACTACTCCTCCTCCTCTTCCTCTTCCTCTTCTTCCTCTCCCCCTTTCTCCTCCTTTCACTCAATACTGGGGAGTGAAACAGATGGGCAAAATAAAGGGGCTTCCAGCTGCTTTGAAGGTGGGTTGTTTATCTGATGCACACCTCCAAAGTGGGTGAAAACGAAGCCACTCTCTGGGGCTAAAAATGGAGTAAAAAGAAGCTGGGATACTCCAACTTAGCTAGAAAAATGCATCTGCATATAAACTGCCTGGTGCCGGCGTGTGGGGCTGCAGCAAAGCAAAAAAAATGAAAATGCGACAACTCCAATGGGTGTAATTACTGTACAACATACACAAACCAAAGAGTCCAATGAGGGGCACGGGGTGAAGGGAGGTGAAGGGGGCATGTAGAGGGGCCTCCATGATTATGCTCCATCAATATATCACTTGCACACTGATGCGCCAATGCCCTGTAAAGTTGGAGTATTGCATGTGCAATTCTGTGGCCAGTCAAAGGGGTAGGCATGGAATCACTGTATTAAAGTAGTCTGACATCAATACCAGTAAAGATTCTAGAGCAGATCAGTCTGTGAACATCTAGAAGGCAATGCCATAATCATAAAAAGTCGACATGGGTTTCAGAGAAACAAGTTATGCCAGACAACTCTGATCTCTGTGTGTGTGTGTGTGTATAATTACCAGCTTCGTAGATGAAGGGAATGCTGTGGATATAGTATATCTTGATCTCAGTAAGGCCTTTAACAAGATTCCCCATGACATTCTTGCAAACAAGTTTGTAAATTGTGGGCTAGACAAGATAACTGTTACATGGATTTGTAGTTGGTTGACTGGCCGAACCCAAAGGTTGCTCAACAATGGCTCCTTTTCATCCTAGAGAGAAGTGACCAGTGGGGTCCCACTGTGGTGGCTCTATGGTGCTCCTTTGGTGCCCTTTCAAAGGTGCATGAGGTTGCCGTGGCCCCAATCCAGCACGAAAAGGGGCAGGCTGTAAAGCCCCTAACTTTTATGTGATATTGAAGAAAATGATCCAAATTCTCCTAACTGTTACTCTCTTTCAGTATCTGTCACTAACAAAAAGCCTACCATAGCTTTGGTCTCTATATTTCTCCTTTGATATCTTGTGGTGCCTGCAGCCCAAGTCCTTTGCAGTACAGCAGCTTTCTCCTTTCTGTAGCCCAGAGAATAATAATTCTTGCCTCTGAAGAGAAGCATGAAATTTCACTTATTGATAGTATGAGCTTTTGAAAACTTCAGTCTACTTCCTCAGATGCATTTGGAGTAGACTGAAGTCCACAAAAGCTCTTGCTGCCAATTTCTTTCTTTGGGTTAGTCTCAAAGGTACTACAAGATCTCTCAATGTACTGATTCTACAGACTAAAATGGCTATATCTTTGAATTCATTTACTGATTTTCATATAAAACAATTTAACAGCTCAAATGGGAAAATGTAGTTGTGTTGTATTGGTCTTCACTGAAAAGCAACAGCAACATTTTGTGTTTGATATTCAGATGACAGGAGGAGTCTGGAACTTCAGCCGTTTCTGCTGTGATGTGTTTGTAACCATGGATGTGATGATGTGCACAGCCAGCATTTTAAATCTCTGTGCTATTAGCATCGACAGGTAAGAACCAAAGGCCATGTCAGGAAGCTGGGAAATTTCCAGATGAGCCAAGAAGAGGAAAGCAGGTTGAAATTTGTACATGTCAGAAGAAGAAAAGCTATCTAAGGACTGTGCTACATATGACAATTTTTCATACATATATCACACAAAAGCTTTGTAATCTGCATTTTTGTTGCAAAGTAAAGGAATCTTCCAAAGACCCATAATGCTTTTTGATTTGATTTGATGCAAGGGCAAACTACAACTCTATTGAGACATTGCCTTTTAGAATTAAGTAAATACTATATACCTAAATCAACTAGATCCTGTCTGATCATGGAAGCTAAGCTGGGTCTGCCCTGGTTAGAACTTTGATGGGAGACTCCCAACTACCACCAGGTGCTGTAGGTTATATTTCAGAGGAAAGAATTGTTAAAATCAACTCTGAGTATTTCTCGCCTAAGAAAACCCTATCAAATTAACGGCATGATTTAAAGACACATAAATCCACAAACAGGCTGCATAGAAATAATGCAGTTTGAAATTTAAGTGTTGTCCCTCCATCTTATAGAATTATGGGTTTGTAGTTTTACAAGGTCTTTAGTCTCCTCTGCCAATGAGGGTTAATGCCTCACAAAATTACAAATTCCAGGATTCTGTAGGATGACAGTTAAAATGGTATCAAACTATATTATTTCTACAGTGTAGATGCAGTGATGTTTATCACACTATATTCTTAAAGTGCTACTATTCCACTTTGACTCCTCTAGCTGCCTCCTGTTGCATTCTGGTATTGGCAGTTTTAAGGAGGGGTATTTAGAATTCTCAGGCAGACTGCCTGAGAATTCTAAATACCCCTCCTTAAAACTGCAAATGCAACGGAGGCAGCTAGAGGAGTCAAAGTGGAATTAGTAGCACTTTAAGAGTTGATAGTGGGATAAAACATCTAGAGTGAGGGTGGTTGTAGTGTTTTCACTGTTGGATAGGACTCTGGAAGACTAAGGTTTGATCCATATTCACCC
The DNA here is from genome assembly GCF_019175285.1 of Sceloporus undulatus. Taxonomy (NCBI): domain Eukaryota; kingdom Metazoa; phylum Chordata; class Lepidosauria; order Squamata; family Phrynosomatidae; genus Sceloporus; species Sceloporus undulatus. The sequence continues at coordinate 41,669,514 of NC_056524.1, forward strand.
ATGGAAACCCTCTCAGTGACCTTGGGCAAGTCAAGACCTCTTAGTCCCCCACCAGCAGCCTCTGACAAGATCATACCAATGAAAAACCCATGATAAGTTCATTTTAGGGTCACCATATGTCAAAAACAACTTAAAGGTTCATACCAACAACAAATATACAAGAAAGCGAGCATGCTAACCCCACAGTCCCCATCACTAAGCACATGAAAAGCAATGGTCTAGAAGAAGAGAGCCTCCTCTACCTGTAGAGACTCTCCATGAAAACTAGAATTTCAGATTTTTCAGAGCTAGATAAAGGCACTCAGTGGGTAGAGGAGGCTTTGAATGGGTCTCATTTAATGCATTAAAATACATATCATGGAGCCTCAACATATGCTTTTGCAAAAAGACTGCTCCAATTCAGAAAGCTGCTCCAATCTTTCTTTCTCAGAACATGCATCTGAAATTCCAGACTGTAACAATAATAAGTAACATTCTACTTCTCTAACTCCCTCTTTCTTCTCCTGCTCTTGTTGTTTTGTTCATATCTTATTGCTTTTACTTTTCCAAATTCTCATTGCATTGCTATTATTGCATCATTGCATTAATTTCTCCCCCTTTTCTGTATTCTTTCATTTTCAATGGGACCTTGTCTTCCTCTTTCTTCCTCTTTCTTCCCCTCTCTTCCCCCTTCCTCTAATGATACCTCCATCTTTGCTGCTCTTGCTTTGGAGTTGCTTCACTTCGCAGATACACTGCAGTAGTTATGCCTGTTCATTATCAGTACAGCACAGGGCCCAGCTCTTGTCGAAGAGTCTCCATAATGATCACAATGGTCTGGTTGTTGGCATTTGCTGTTTCCTGTCCTCTTCTCTTTGGCTTCAATACCACAGGTAAAAAATAGAATCTTGATGTGTGGGCTTTTTACACAATTCAAAGCCTATTATTATGTCCTGGACTTATTAATAATTACTCCAAGGGGTAACAAAGGAGTAACTGACCCAAGGACTGATTACAATATGAGTGTCTGAGTACCCACCCCACCCCCAAAAATCCACTCATTTGAAATCACAGTAACAGATCATCCAAAGATCAATTTTTCAAAATATAGGGCTGGTACAGACTGGTCCTTTGCATCGGCCTCAGCTCGAACTAGGGGTGCATTGGGGCTGAGCGTTTACACGCTCAGTAGCCCTACCATACACCCTGGGCCATCTTAGCATGTCCTCGTACAGACGGGCCATGCCACGATGACATCCGCATGGCACAGCACCCAAACAGCACCGTGCCGATGGCGCCCTGTGCACTCCCTAAAAAGAGCCTGGCTCCTGGAGGTCACACCATTTGGTTGGTGTTGTCTCCATCTGGGGCAGAAAGGGGCAGCATCTCACCGCCCCTTTCTCCCCATCTGTCAATCCCCATAGATCCCATAATAAGAAAAGAAAAACAATGTACCCACACTACTAATAACTTAATCAAACAAACGCGCACACACACACACACACACACTACTCATACCCGCTTCAGCTTCCCTAGAGTCATCTAGGTAGCGTGCAACACCAACAATGGTGTTACCACCACCATTAAGATTCCCATGGTGACCACACTGGTTGCAATCCTGCAGGGTTCAACATGGTGTAGTGGCTCGGTATGCAAAACTATGCTACGCAGAGCCATTTACCACTCCCTGGATTTACCATGGAATCACTGAAGTCCCCCACCTGCAGCCATTTGTGCATGGAAAAGAACAGGGGAGATTGTAGAAATATCTGGCTTCTGTCCCCATATTCCCTTACAATTCCTTGTATCTTCACAGTTGCCCCACCTTTTCTTTTCTGTCTTTCTTTTCTTTCTCAGATGATCCCAGTATTTGTTCCATCTCTGATCCTGACTTTGTAATCTATTCTTCTGTGGTGTCCTTTTATCTTCCATTCTTGGTGACTCTGCTGGTTTATATCCGTATTTACGTCGTGCTGAGGCAAAGACAGAGGAAACGAATCCTCACAAGACAAGGCAGCCACGGTGTCAAAACCTGTTACAAACAAGAGGTATGACCTTTTTCTACATTAACTAGTCACTTTTGTGCTCCATCTGGCCATCTCTAGAAATTTGCTGGATATATCTGACCGTCCAGCTCTGTACTTGTGGTATTCCCCAACAGTGGTCTGCCCAGTTCCTACATGCAGCTCCTACATGCTGTTGCATTACTTTCAATCTGTTCAGTTTTTGCCAATTCACCTCATCTTGCTCCTTCTTCCCATTGCCTCCTACATATCCAGCCTCTGTACATTATTTAGTCTCCATGGAAGTGACTGAGCCAACAGCAGCCAAATAATTTGTTCAGTCACTGGTACCTCTGAGGTGAAGCCCATGTTTCATGTTCATTGAAACTGCATCTGGATGCCTCATTTCTTAGTTGTGTAGTAAATTAAAGTCTGAACCTTATTAGGCAGGAGATGTTTATGAGTAATTAGAAGATAATCTATTGATTCCTAGGAAGTAAACTATGCATAATTTTATATAGCTCTATTAAGTTTCCTTTTATTTTTCCCTTAAGATAAAGATTCCCATTTGTAACCTTTTCTCATAGGAGGACACACAGACTCTTGTGCATCTTTTCCAGCTTTAGAATAGTTGTTTGTTTAAATATTTATATCCCAGACTATATTTAAAAATCTCAGGACAGTATCTAATAAATCAATTTAAACAATTTAAAACAATTCAAAGCAGTAAAAATAATGTACACTAAAAGAATTTTTTTTTAAAATGTGACAAGTTAAGACAAGTTAAGAAAATTCAAAACTATGCATACATACAAAATTCTATAAAATCATCAGGAGCCAAAGGCTTCATTACAAAGCAATGGTAGACATCCTGTTCATTCTTTATGAGATTATAAAACAGATTTATGATCTCGTAACTTTGGGGAATCCGTGTTTACAGATGTTCATGACTGAACATGATCCCCAAAACTTTCCTCTTAAGCCAGAGTTGCAGTACCTCAAAAACCCATCAGTTGCAGTGCAAAATAGTTTAAGAGACACACACTTTGGAAGGTGGCTTTGGGAGAAATAGCTATGATGATGGAGCTCCATCATCATAGCTATATCTGATGATTCAGCAATTTGGCTCATGTTTTTATACTTAGCATCAGAATGATGCTATTTATATTTAGATCCCTTCATTCTGAAAACTCTTCATTTATTCATTTATTCTTCATTTATTCATTTATTCTTACTTGCTGCTTTAATTCTATTATTAATTCTATTAATTCTATTATTTCAACTTTTTCTGTCTGTAAGAAACCCATTCCTTTTCTCTTATGACAGCTAAGTTTGCTCAGGAGCCTTTGATGAGAAAATTCACCAAAAGAAAGGAAACATAAAGTTGAAGTTGTTGGACACAAAGAGCCATCAACACTTTTATAATTAATGAGAGGGAACTGGCAAGGCCATACCTGCCCTTTTATTTCACCTTTCTGCTTGTTTCTTTGATCTATGTACTATATACTCAAATTCCAAAAATTTAATTGGTTCTTTGTCTCCCTTTATCTGAGAAGAGAGTATCCATGAAGCTCCTGCCACAGGATGGCTTACATTCACACATGGGAGCCAGCTTTAGGGACTTTTCTACTGAAACCTGCTGCTTTTTGTGACTACATCCTTCTCTTTAGGTTAAGGGTATGAATAGTCATGAAAGCTAGCATGGTGTAATGATTCTGAGTGTTGGACTATGACTATGATGTTTATCACACTATACTCTTAAACTGCTAGTATTCCACTTTGACTCCTCTAGCTGCCTCCTGTTGCATTGTGGGATTTGCAGTTTTCAGGAGGGGTATTTAGAATTCTTGGGCAGAGAATTCTGCCTGAGAATTCTAAATACTCCTCCTTAAAACTGTCAATCCCAGAATGCAACAGGAGGCAGCTAGAGGAGTCAAAGTGGAATAGTAGCACTTTAAGAGTATAGTGTGATAAACATCAATGACTCTGGGGACCACAGTTCAGTTCTTCACTTGACCATGAAATCCTCTGAATGACTAAGTAACAACATCACATGAATAGAGAACACCATGTCCTTGATGAGGAGCTGGGACTAGAGTGAGCAGAGACTTGTTGAGCAGAGAATGATTTCCAAAAAAAGAGGTGGGGAGGTGGTATTGGAAGGGAAGATTAGAACTTAGAACCATTTGAAGCATAAAAAAGGAGAGTTTCAGTCAATAGATTGTTGGGTACCCAAAAGTCTTTCCTGTGGCTTGCCAGTGCAATAACACAACCACTCCAGAGAGTTACTATTTTTGTTGAACTTCTTTCTATGTTGTTGGAATGATGTTTGGATTTTCTCCAGCCATTCCACTCAGGGCATAGACTTCTCAAAGCCTCTGGATCACATTTTTGCCTTTGATACATAGCTGTATCCTTCCAGGGCATGTAATGTGGGCATTCCAATCTTTTTAAGGAATACCTTCTTAAGGAGGATTGTTGCCTTTTCTTCTTGACCAGTTTGAAGCTGCAGAAGGAAAACTGGACACCTGTGATGAACAACAATGTCAGAGTGGTGAAGAGGCAGTCAAGGTCCTGCCCCAAGCTCTATCCCTGTTCCAGCATGAGAGTAATGTCCATGTAGACCAAACATGGCGGCTTTAATCAGAACCACTTGTTGTCTCCTGTCAGGAAGAGGAGGAGATAGCACTGGGAAAAGAGGGCATAAAAAACTTAAATATAGTCAACTATGCATACATCTAGCAAGACAAGATGAGGATACCAGGGGTTGTCTATCTGCCTATTGCAGCCCCACTGGTTCAGGATACGTGCTACAGCACTGGCACTTTCATTTTCAACAGTTTTGAGGGAGACTGTGCAATTCATGAGCAATGATGGCTTTATCATTCTAGCTGCAATTCTGAAAACAACAATGATCTGTTTCTAGCATTACAGGAATGACCAATTTGTGCAGTAATAAGAGCTAGCAAAATTACTTGCCTTCAAACCATTAATGTTATTACTCACTTTTGGGAGCAACTGTTTTATTTACTGGTTCAGGTTTATAGCCCTAAATAACATCAGTGAAGTATGGAAAATATCTCTTGGGGAAACAGAATTTCATCAGTTACCTCTACAGCACTCATAGCCAAGCTGCCTCAGGCAATAAAATCTGTCAGCGATGGGCAATACATGTGACTGAAGCTGTTAACATCTGCTATGAATAAAATTTTTAACTACTAATTTCATAGCAGAATTTGCATGCTAAATAAATATTTTGTTTAGAATGAAGCTATTTTAAATGCCAGATATACTGGCAATACCTACATGTGGCGTACGCAAGACACTGTATGTTAGAATCTGTTTATACTAAATAACATAGACAGTAGATTAGTTGTTAGGTAGGGCTAGGGAGATGCAGGTTGAAATCTCTCCACAGCCATAAGGGTCACTGGGGGACTCATCACACTACATAATTACAGCACTTTGGTTCCACTTAAACTGCCCTGGTTCCTTCCAATGAACTCCTGGGATTTGTAGTTTCATGAAATATTTAGAATTATCTGCCAGTGAGCTTTAGTGCTTCACCAAGCTGTAAATCCTAGGATTTCACAGGATGCAAACGTGGCAGTTAAAATGGAATCAAAGTGCTATAACTGTGTAGTGTGAAAGGACATGGGTGGTCTTGGGTCATTTCACTACCTCTTGGGCTAGGCAGTTCACAAAGTTGTTGTGAGGATAAAATGGGATGGGTGAGAAGAATGGTGCATGCTGCTTTGAGCTCTTTGGAGGACAGCAGGATGTAAATGTAATAAAATAAAAGCAGTCCATTCTGCATAGGATTTAAAGCAGGGGCAGCACCAATCATCATCCCACCCTGCAATATACCTGTTATACCTAAGGTCTCCTTCTTAGATTGTTCAAAAACACTAGCACAATAGAAAGCAAAAGGTACACAGGCAAAATCATCTACCCAAGTTTAGAATTACTGTAGCTTGTTTTTCTTATAAAAAATAAATACAGCCATGGCCAGATTATCAATGGTTCAGTAAGTGCAATAGGTCTAGGCCTCTCATAGGCTATAGTCCCAGTGCCAAAGGAAAAAAGGTTCCCTTGCTTCCTTTTCTTCCCTAGTAACTTCCTCAGTCTCCTGAGCTTTCTGTTGTCAACAAAAGTTTGAATGTTATGTAAGAGTTAAAAAATACACAGGATCAGGTTAAGTCTTCAAAATAGATTCATCTATAATTATTTGTGTGCTGAAGTCTATGGTACTGTGTATTTCATTTAGTATTTATACATTATTGTTGTTAACTGCCCTCAAGTTGACTTCGACTCATGGCAACCCCATGAATGAGACACCTCCAAGGATTGTGTCCTCAACTGCTCTGCTCAGGTCCAGAAAGTTCAGGGCTGTGGTCTCCATGATTTGTGTCTATCCATCTAGTATTTGGACTTCCTCTCTTTCTAGTGCCCTCCACCTTTCCTAGCATTATTGTCTTTTCTAGTAAATCATGCCTTCTCATGATGTGGCTGAAGTATGACAACCTCAACCATCTTGACTTCTAGGGACAGTTCAGGTTTGACCTGTTCTAGCACCCATTTATTTGTTTGTTTTTTGGCCATCCAATTATACATTCAGTTTGTAAGTCACCACTCCTAGGATGGTTCAAACATGTGCACAAAGTGAGCCTATTGTGGAAACTTTTCCAGGGCCCTTGAATAGAAAGCTGATGTTGTGCACTTCATTCTGTGAAACTATATTAAAAGGAAAAGATGGAAAAGAACAAGTGTATCCAAACTGCAGCTCCCATTATCAGTCTTCATTTGCTGTGCTGGCTAGGGCTTTGGGGGCTTGCAGTCCAATAACATCTGGAGTGCTACAGAACCCCAAGTCCTGGCGTACAAAATCATACAAATTCTTCAGAAGCCCATGAATGCTACGACTTATGTGTGTGCATATGCCTTCATGTTGCCTGGAGACTTAAGACACCATGAATTCCATTGGGTTTTCTTGGGCAATGAATATTAGAGGTGGGCAAATATGTCAGTTTTGCTTTCTCCCACATTTGAATTTCAAGAAGTTTAATAAATTCTGATCAAGCAAGAACTGAAATGAAATTCTCGTCCACCCCTACTGAGAGGATGTGGAATTTAGGGATAGGAGGTCAAACATGAGTATTACAACGAAATCACAACCACCACGTAAAAAGTAACTATTCAAATTCAGTTGCAACTTTAGGTGTGGATTCCAAGTTTGAGTTTCCTTTTGTTGAATTGAGACTACTTTTCTTGGAAGTCAATAAAGAAGAAAAGTTACATTAGTTGTTGCAGACACTTATTTGTCTCTGTTTCCCAGAAACATTCAGAAAGAACAGGTTTGCACCAGATGTCTCCAGGCACACTCTTGTCTTGTTTCCAGTTTCACTGTTCTTCAGACCACAAGCTGCCAGCTGAAAAGAAGCCCCTTACACCTCCTGAACTGCAGCAGTATTGCAGCATTTGCCATGAAAATTCCTTCTCCAGCACAGGGGATAAAGAAGCTGTTGACCTAAAGGTGAGGAAAAAAACCAAGGAGCAAAACCTGGAAGTGCATAAACTCAACAATGGCAAAACAACCACTTCCTTGAAGATATCATCTCAGCATCATCGGACAATACAGCTCAGAGAGAGGAAGGCCACCCAAATGCTAGCTATTGTTCTTGGTAAGTGTTGCATAAGCAGTTCCAGCCTGAGCAAGAACGAGGGCCAAACAACTTATCACAGCATTAGATTTTCTTTTCTTTGGTTTTAATGAAAAGCAGCTGGAGCACAGTTGTTTTATTAGAGGAGTCACAAGGAAAAGGTTGCTTGATGCTTCCTCCTTTGCAATGTTCTTTTCCCATCTAGGAGGGAAAATATGAACACATATCATTTTCACTGCACATGATGGAGCCTAAGAGATGGGAGAGAGGGGGGATTTTGAGCACATAAACCTTTAGCATTATGTTCTGTAAATTAAGTGTAAACTTACTTCACCTGAAATTTATATTTCCTAATAAAAAAAAGGAGAGTCTTTCCTGTTTTAGCCCGCTCACACATGTCAGGGGATGCTCAAAGGAACTTCAGAGGTACTTCTAGAGTTGTGTGAAGGTGCTCAGCATTATGGGTGAGCTGTAAATGGACTTATCTATCGGGCATTTCCAGCATGCCCCTCTCCCTTCATGGATGGACTGAATCACAGGTTTATGTGAGCACAGATTTATGCTGAGAATTAAGTACTTCTGGGCCAAAAGTGGTGATGTCTCATTTCTTTTAAATCCTAGGGACTTTTATTGTCTGCTGGCTGCCATTCTTCTTGACACACATATTGAATACTCACTGCCAAGCTTGCCACATACCTCCAGAGCTATACAGTGCTACCACTTGGCTGGGATATGCCAACAGTGCCCTCAACCCTGTTATCTACACCACCTTCAACAATGAGTTCCGAAAAGCTTTCCTCAAGATCCTCTGTTGCTGAAAATTTTGAGCGTGACATAGTATTATTCACCATTGGTGGATGTGGCAAATAAGGTGCAGCAGACATGGGCTCTCTTGGTCATCAGTGTGAAAGAATGTTAGACCCCTTATCCCAATGGTATTTCTCTGTAAGCTGCCAAGGGCAATATTTTAATAATAGTGGCTTTCATTAGTTCTGTGTTAAACACTGGTGTAGAAAAAAAACACTGGGCACACAAAAGTAAATGTGATTTCATTATGCCCTTGTTGATCCACTACAAAATAACTAATTGTAGGTAATTACTTCTAAGCACCAGATCCGTCCAAAACACATATCTTTTATTAGAGTTCTGAAGAGTTTCTTTCTGGGTTTGGTCAGGGGCAGGAAAATCAGTGTATTTAAGTACAGCACAAGTAGCATTATACAAGTAACATGAATTTCACCAACTGTGGATTGTACAACAGATTCAAGTGTACACATTTCAAGACTAAGCATTTTGCATAATAACTATGACCTTTAATTGCACAAAAGGCTGTGCAAGTGGTTTCATAACTGGTTGCAGCATACCTTGCACTATTGCAATTGCACTGAGATTTTTTACTTGGCTAATATTATGCTGGATTTACACCAGTGTATTTAATATCATGTTATTCAGTAAGACATGTGCAAGGGGGGGTTGACCGATTTCATTCACTGAAATGTTGTCACTTAAATTGTGTTCATTCAAAATATATAGCAGATGATATAGCAAGAAGAACAACTTTTGCTTTACTGACATGCTACAAATAAAACAAAAAGCTCTTGATTAATGCAATTTTTTAAAAAATCACATTATTTTTATTTTTAAACTATATTGCTTATCTGAAAATAAACATATGTCAGTGGAATTTGCTGGGACAAGTGCAATCCTAGGCATATTTATCAGACTGGATCCCAAATTAACCATGTAAAACATCATTGCCCTGTCTCTCTCTGGAGCTCTCCCCCAAAATGCTACACAGATGATCAGGAGCCCATTCTGAATGGATTAGGCCATGTTGTTAGGAGTTGAGTAAGAAGGAGGAGCTCTACAAAATTCTGCAACCCTCCCAACCACCATCCAAGGTGTGCAACAGTAGCGAGGGGCTCATGGGTATATCCTAGCCCACTCACCTGGCTATTTAGGTGTTTTCGTGCATCTGGGGGGAAATGATAAGTTAGCCAGAATGCACCCCCCACTGGATTTTAGCCATCCTCATCAGCCCTACTAATCAAAAAGTCTGAACATTTCAACTCTACAAGTCCTGGATCCTCTAAATGACCATTAACCTGTTTGTTAGTGTAGTCTAACACCAAGAGTGCTGGCCTGGGACTTGTGCACTCCAAGTTCAGGTCCTCATTGCCTCTGTATTATGAAAGTCACTGGATGACTTTGGGCCAGTCACTCTCTCTTAACCTGACCTGCTTCACAAGGCTGTTGGGAAGACAAAAATAGGGACAAGGTGAGCATGGCTCCCTGAAGAAAAGATGGGATAGAAATTTAACTAATAAATAACATAAATAATGTAAATCCATGCTCTGGAGATGGGAGTATTCATCTTTATAGCAGTGTCTTGAATTTTATTTATTTATTTATTTATTTGGCTATACTACATTGGAATAAGCTGTCAAAATAGTTGTCAAAATAATGGACTGAGACTTCAATGCGGTAAAGCAGAATCAACCTATCAAGAGAAGCATTGTTGAAGAAGAAATTTAAGAGTATGTGAATTGTCATCAATCTTTATTATTTATAAAGTAACTAAAATCTCTATTTGCCCATCACAAATCTTTACAAGTGAAAGGGGCGAGGGCCACCAAAAAGGGAGAAAATGGGGAAGAAGAAGAAGTGGCAAGAAGAGATCCTTGCAGATACAAACCAGGCAAATCAATCACAGTATTTTTTTCCTTAGGGGTATAAATAAAATAAGGGCAATTGTGTGAAGACAGTAGATGTTGCAGGCAACAGCTGACTCACTCAATACATATAAACAAAATAAAGGTGATTGTATAAAAATAGCAGATGCTCCATGCATGCCTGATACCTGAGGCAGTCAACTAACTCACACACGTGCACAGTTGTGTAAAGAGATATGTTGAAGGGAAAGAATTTCAATGAGATGACAACAAAATAAAAAGAATTCAGCATTGGATTAGGAAATCTGAAGCTTAGGAAACAGGTGAGTAAATGAATATTCTGCATCAACAAACCTGGGGCCCTTTCACACTACACAACCATTAAAGGGACAGGACCTTGTCCCCTATTTCATCTAGGAATCCTCTATGGGCCCAAACAGACAGACCAAAATAAAGCTGCTTCGGGTCACTTTGGCGGTATGCTATTTAAATGACACACACATCTTAAGAGGCCGGAAGCTGTGCCAAAACTGCACTCCAGTCCTTAAGACTGGAGTATGGCTTTGGGGCAACTTCCGGCCACTTAGGACGCGTGTGTCATTTAAACAGCAGGCCTCCAAAGTGAACCAAAGCAGCTTTATTTTGGCCTGTCTGTTCAGGCCCTATATGGCACATGGCCTACCAGCCTCAAAGGAATTGGAAGGATCTGTCCTGTGTTGATGGAGGTTCAACTACTACTCTGTTCAGTCTGTGACCATGGAGGAGCAAAGGATAGAATCTTATCCCTTTTCTCATATATCAAAATATTCTGGGTCAGCTGAGTATGTGTGTGTGAATGAAAGGTTGTGGTATTCTGCCTTACTTCAAGACACTTGTTAGCATGTGTTCCTCCTAATAAAAGCCAAGCTATTTATCAGTCTGCATTATGCTCTTACGTCTGTTGACCTAACCTCTGCTTTGTGAACCAAAAGACATTTAGTTGTCAGTTGATGTTGAAATAAATATTCAGAAAAGCTTTAACAATTACTCTACTGCTGGAACCCACAGGGAAAGAGGAAATATCACAGGCCTCTGATCTAAATAAAGCTTAACATTTTTTTCTAGTCTCTAATCCATTTTTCCTTTGCCTGTAGTTCTAAGTAATTGTGCACTCATGTGCAGATAAATATCCATTCACAGGTAGTGGCAATGGTGTGGGTGATGATGATCTTAATGACGAGAGAAAACACAAGATGTCTAGTTTTTCTTTGTTCTCTATGTATTCATCTGCATCCACATCTGCACAGGGAGGTCATGTATACAATGCCAAAGAAAGAAAGAAACAGAAATGCATCACCCAGACACAGGACCAAAAAGGGGAGGGGACACTTGACTGCATATGATCTGCATGTCTTCATATATATGCTCAGATGCAAATTTAGAAATGAAGCACTATAAAACTTTACATACAAATATTCTAGAATAGTAGAAAATAGTTGAAAACCATCCTGTTCAGAGAAGCCTTCCCAGGCATTGCATAATTGTCGCTTACTATTTGATGTTCTTTTGGTGCCTGTTTATCAAACCATTTCCTGTATTGCTATGTACTGTATATGTATTATCCTACTTGAGAGTATGTATTTTCCCTGGAAGAAGATTAACCATTCATTATGAAGCCAAGCCCTCCGTCCAGTCCATCTGCCTTGGTCCAGGCCTTGGAGGTAGAGAGGAACTGCTGGACCTCTTACCCTTTCCCTCCACCACTCCCTTCTCCTTCTGTGTCATGTCTTTTTAGATTGTAAGCCCAAGGGCAGGGAATCGTCTAATTAAAAAGATTGTATGTACACGCTGTGTAAATTTACAGCGCTTCATAAATAAAGGTTAATAATAATAATAGAAAAGACTGTGACCAGGGGCACTCTGCACATACTACTCAGCTTGCTGTTTAGATGCTGACTGTTGATCAACAATTTCATGGCTTCTGCACTTTTCTCTGGTTGCTCTTTCTTTTAAATGGGACTTGGATAGCCCTTCAGAGAAAAGTCTCCTTCACATGGAAGACTGTCCTCTGTAAAGTAGGCCATCCTACTCCTGCACAATCCTCCTGCTATTTCTTCATGTTATTCCACTTTCTCTACCCTCATAACTGCAGAAGAGAGGTAGAGAGTGATTCCACCACAGCGCACCCCCAAAACATACAGAAATGTTCTCTACTCAAGGACATTGCCTAGTTCTAGCTGCCTCATTTTTTCCACTTGGATCCCATATTGATTTTTCATTTAGATACAGACAATCACATTAGAAACAGATTGCGCAAGTGTAAGTGGCCATGTGATGAACTCAGGGAGTTTGGAAAACAGTTCAGAGAGAGACTGATGAGATCTGTAAGACTTTTTACCAGTGCACTTTCTTTCCCGGTGGGGAAAGATCTTGCAGAGCATCATTTTTAAAATAAAAAACAAGGAGAAGGGAAATGGTGAAATGTCATCCTTTTGAAAATCCCTGCATTTTATTTGTGGTAAAACAGAAGAATAACACTGTATTCTTATATAAGGATATTTAGTTATGAACAAGGGAATGGCAAAAATATGCTTTAATATGACTAGTATCAATCTCAAGGAATATGTATACAGGCTTTTCCATCTTGGCAACCTTACAGAGGTATTGATTAGACTATTGACAAGTGGCATTGGGTCCATGGGCCCTTTCACACTACACAGTTGTAGTGCTATGATTCCACTTTAACTTATATAGCTGCATACAATGGAATCTGGAGACTGAAGTTTGGTGAGGCACTAGAGTTCTCTGGCTGAAAATGCCAAAGGCCCCTGCCTAAACTCAATCAAACCCCAGGATTTTATAGGATGTTGCCAGGGCAATTCAAGTGGAATCATAGTACTATAAATTGTGTTACGTGAAAGGGGCCCAGGACAAGATGCATACTCGTCCACTCGCATAATGTTCTTACCACTAATAGGGAGAAGCTTCCATCTGTTTTCTTCACCTTCCTCCTCTCTGCTGAGCTTTCTCCCCTTTCTGCAAGAAAACCCTGAGCTTACAAGATAGTAGTATTAGCATCATCTGTTGGAAGGGAGAAGGGAAAAAGAAGAGAGAGGGGAAAAAATTCCTTGCATGCATGGCAGAATAGTGTTCTAAGCAGAGATGGAAAAGTTAGTGAAACAGTACTATTGTGTTACTCTTATGTAACAAAGGTTTTTAAAAACTCTAACATTAATCACATTACGTGTATACTGTCAAGGGAGCATTTATTAATCATACACCAGTTCTAAGTTTATTTAAATTTATATTATGTTTGTACAGTGAAAGCTTTACCAAAATGAAGGTGAACAATTCCCTTTATGATTTACTGTCTTCCTGCCCTTCCTTGTCCCTGCTTTGTCCTTGGAAAAAAAGGTAACAGCTGCATAGTTTTGAAAAACCATTTCATTCACTAGTCCACTGGAAGGGAATGAGTCTGCTAAAAATACACACGTAGGAAACATGCGGGAACCAAAAACATTTATCTGGAAACAAGATATAAGATCCACTCCATCCCCATCATCCTTATTTTAGATACACAATATATTATTTTTAAGATGTTAACTGTCCAACTATTCAACTAATAACAATTAATTCTCTTAGGGTGCATCTTCAGTCTATAAATAATGTGGCTCCGTTGTATGAAATCCTGGGGTTTGTAATTATACAAGGTCTTTAACCTTCTCTGTCAAAGAATGCTGGTGCCTCACAAAAGTAAAAATCCCAGAATTCTGTAGGATGGAGCTGTGGCAGTTAAAGTGGTGACAAAGTGCATTATTCCTAGATTCTTACTCTTAGAAATCCAGCTCCCCCCCTCCCCCGATTGTGTAGATCTCTCTGGTAATGTTTAGATCTTCCTGTCTTTCAAAAACAGAAAGAACCAATGGATGTGTGTCATGTGCATTAGGTTTTTTAAAATACTAAATTCCTTTTATTTGCAGAAACACCTCATCAACTGCTGTAAGACTTGCCAGTAATTATGCCTGTTATTTTGCAGCAACAAAGGTTTTGTTTAATGTTCAGCCATTACCTTCCTGGTTGCAAGGAATTATGTGACCAGACCATCTGAACAGTGTTATATATGTGGAGTACGGCACAGCATCCATATGCGCCGAGCCCTAATATTGGCGCCATTACTTCACAAGGCTGTGGCCCTGTCCACACGGGGTGCAGCCTCGTGACGTAAGGGCATTTGAGCACCCGCACGCCTCTGGGCAGAGGATTGGAGGAAGGCAAACTTGCTTGGATTTTAGCCAGGGAAATGATTAACAGGAAAAGGCTTAATCACTGCTCCTTTGTCCTTTGTTTTGCTTTCATCCAAGCAAGTTTATGTTATACGTAATTTGTGCTTTTAATTCCTAAGTCTGGGCCAGTACCACAGAGACATCAACTTTGCACTGTGTAGATAGGTCAGCTACAGCTACATAGGGTACATGTATGCTCTACAAACTGAATCCCAGGAATGTGCCACTCACTCTCTGTTGCTCTTATAATTTTCAGAAGACTAGCCAAGAAGGCAAAATTAGGCTAGCTCTCTATTTCTTACCTTTTGGAACCCTCCATCTTTCCCCAATCCGTCCAAGGAAACAAAAAAAGGAACTTTATGGAATAAATCTTGACAGAATTACTTAAAAACTGTTAGAAAACAAAGCCAAACTGCTGTCTGAGAGGCTTTGTGAGTGTCTACCTGTCTCAGGAATCATGGCCTGTTTTAATAATCCCATTTCATTGCTATGAGCAAAAGTAACTGAATTGTTTAATCAGCAAAGTGCTGTCCATAGCTTTCTGGGTGATGCATATCTATTTTCATCAACATGGAGCAGTTTAAACATAGCGAGGAGGTGGATTCAGATGACCCTATATGCCATAATGATCAGTGACAGCTTTTCTGTATAAAGGCAATGCAAGCAGTGTGTGTAGATCATCTGTAGATGTTATCATGTCTGTTGGCCTGACAATGTTATTTTTGCACAGAACATATCCAGCCATACAGAAGATCTAGAGGGATCTTAGGCATGAAAGGCCAATGGATGAACAAAAAATCTATTTGTATGTGGTTAGTGATGACTTACATTAGTGTCATCCTCATACTGGTCCATTCCATTGTAATTGTTTCTATTCTTGTTCCTCCAGACACCTCTACCACTGTTCCATTTATTCTCTTCCATACAAATAAGAGACCCCAAATGCATCTAGTTCAATACCCTACCAGTAGGAATACATAACTAAAGCACTCCTGAACAATGGATATCTAATCTGACAAAGAAGAATCCATCACCCTCTGAGAAAGCCATTCCACTTATCAAACACTGCTTACCATCAGGATATTCTTTTTAATGTTTTGGTGGAATCTCTTTCCCCACCATTTGATTCCACTGGTTCATATCCTATTCTACAGAGCTGCAGAAAATAAGTGCAATCTATCTTCTACATGACATCCCTTCAAATACATGTCACTTCTCAAATCTTCTCTTCTTCAGTCTAAACATACCCAGCTCTCTAAGTCACTTCACGTAAGGTTTGGAGAACTTTTATATTCCAATCCAGACCAATGTTTTTAAAGCCTCAATAACTTACTGAGTGATGGCTATCACTGTTGCCCCTCAGAGTGTTCTGCCACATTATGTTAGGGTTGCTTAACTGTGCTATAGCCATGTTAGAAGCAAGAGTCTGTGGGAAGGGTGAGCAGTTGTGAGGGACTGTTATGTGAGAATCAAAGGTCATATAGCTGCCTGGTCCTGAGTGGGAATAATGTTGACTTTAGGAGGGGGAGTGCTTGAGAGGATTTACAGAAGCAAAATTTATCCTATAGCTTCAGATCTGGCAATGAGTTGCTACTGTGCTGAACCTGATTTTCAACAAGCTCTTTCTGGTTTCATCCATTAAGTCTGCTTACTGAGTTAGCTAGAGACAGGGCATTACAGATTTGCATATCTAAACTAAGTATAGGACAGTGATGGTGAACCTTTTACAGACCAAGTGCCTAAACTGCAATCCCACTTATTTGTTGCAAAGTGCCACGTCCCTCTGGCTTTCTAGTAATAAAATCTGGCAAAATCTGTGCTAGAGCGATAGCATGTGTGCCCACAGAGAGGGATCTGAGTGCCGCTTCTGGCACACGTGCCATAGGTTCGCCATCACTGGTATAGGACTTTTCCCGGAGTAATTATCTCTTTGGAGAAAGAACCTGAAGTAAGCTTGAGAGTATTGACCCAAACCTCAGAGGGACTATTCACTGAATTAGTACAGAAAGGGCATTACAGTCACTCTTATTTTGAACTTATTCAAAGATTGTAACTAAAATTCATTACCACAAATAATCATGACTGCAATATTCAAACACAGAATTTGCTGGAACATGGACAGAATTTGCTGGAACATGGGCTAGAGTTTTAGATGAAGTGGAAACATTTTCAGAAGCCTGCTCAGGGAAAAGAGGCATTACTTTCTCATATGTTGAATACAGGGAAATGAATATGATTTAAATCCATTTACTCCAACTCCCCATGTACCCTCATAAACTGCTCCAGAGGACCGGGGGGGGGCACATTACAAGTCTGATTTTCTAGAAAGCTCAAGGACTTCAGAAAGGGAGGGGGACAGAAAGTTCTGCAGCACCACACTCTTATTCTGCTGTGATAGGCCCAGATGTGAATGAAATTATGGCATGTAGTTAAGTAAATAGTATCAAACTACAGGCAGTGGTCTCTTCAAGACCAAAATAGCAATAAACGCTTCAGCAAATGGTCTACACAGTGAAGTCTGAAAAAGCACTTTTTGGGAAGGAAGGGTGGTCAACTCTTCTCCCTCTGTATCTTGAAAAGGGCAACCGACGTTTGCAAAACTATTGTACAAACCATCTGTCATGTGGGCTAATTGTCATGTACGGTAGGAAGAATACAGCTCATGAGTTGGTCCTTGGAGTGTGATATTGAAATTTCCCATAAAAATACAGTACAGTAATACAGTAATAGAAAAAAAACATTTTAAAATTTCAATTGTACAAAAAGGATCAAATAAAATGGACATCACTGAGTTGAATAGGATAAAAAAGCTAAAACAATTTTTACTGTGTTCTCCATAATTGTAAAAGCCCTACTAAACTTTAGTATTTCAGCAATAGTTTGAGGCCCGAATGCTGCATGATGGGATGAGCTCCTGTCACTAGTCCCAGTTTCTACCAACCTTGCAGTTCAACAGCATGCAAATGCAAGCAGATAAATAGGTACCACTTCTCAGTGGGAAGGTAACAGCTTTCGGTAGAGTCATACTGGCCACATGACCACCAGAGCAGTCCTCGGACAACGCTAGCCGTTCGGCTTAGAAACAGAGATGAGCACCATCCCTTACAGTTAGTTATGACTAGGCATTCATGTCAAGGGACTACCTTCACCTTTGCCTAGGAGATTTAAATAAATGTTGACTTACTATTCAGCAACTAGTTATGATGAAAATTCGATTTAGCTTCTGACAACAGACAGCTGTCATTTGAAGGCATTCTGTCAAAACCTTGGGCCTAAGGCCAATTGCTAGTTCCAACCAGAGTAGATCAACTGCATAAACTATACTTACTTTTGCCATTCAAAAACTGACTCAAAGGATCCACTCCACTTGCAACTAACAGCTGAATTTAGGCGATGGGATGAGACCAGCCAATTAGCTGGCACTCTGTAACAATGAAGAATCAAAGCTAGCAAGAACATGGAGTGCGGGTAAGGACTGGATCAGTTTGCAAAATGGCAGCAATGTGCTCAGGGAACGAAAATGTTGAAGTGAAGTCTGTTACAAGAGGGGTTTCCTTCTTTACACATTTTACCTATTCCCCACAGACTTACTAAAAGAGAATTTTTAATAGACTTGTTTTTAGTCCAGTAAGTATAGCAAGGATGACATCAGAATCCAAAATAGAAGCTTATCTTTTTCCTATGGTTCACCTGGCAATTTGTATTCTTTGCTTTTTCATTCTAACTCTAGTAATTAGGGTCTCTAAAATAAGGAACACGACTCATGAAAATAACACAGTTCATGAAAATAATGTCCAGCTTAGACCTACCTATCTGTAAAAAGGTTCTTACAATTTTTGATTCCTTTAGCAGTCAGGCTAATAGGAAAAATACCCATCACTGCTTAGTTTGTAATGACCAAAGGGGACTGTGCATTAGATGACATGAAACTAATGGTAAAAAAATGTATGCAGCTCTCTGCTTCATGGATTCTTTTTCTCCTTGCACTGTTTTTGTAACACTTCTGCACTCAAAGTGCTCAGCTGCTGACAGACTTTTTCAGCTGGTCCAACTTGTTTTCTCTCAGAGCATCACGGATAGAACAGAAGAAGCCAAAGTAATGCTGCAGGTTATGCATCATAAGCAGGACACCAGCTAACAACTCATTGGTCATGAGTAGGTGATGAACATAGGCACGGCTATGATTCTGACAGCAGTAACAGGAACAGCCTTTTACTAAAGGCCCAAAATCATCCTGGTACCTAAGACAGAAAAGGAAGGGGTGGTCAGATTAAATCTATTAATTAATTAAACATAATTTGATTAAAAATAAATAAATAAAATGAAGCAAAATGAAGCAATATCCTAAAGCTACACTTTGGGAACAATTATAAATCAGTGTGAGGCTGCAATTAAGATGTTTCCACATTATTTATTATAATCATTACTGCCAACCATGGCTCTTTATAAAGAAAGAGGAAAAGTCCTGCTCTAAAGAGTTTCCAATACAGATAAGCATTGACTTGTTTTACTGTAAATCTGGGATGGGCATATTGTCCTGCCTCTACCATATGAGGCTCCTGAACCCCACTTTAGTGGCCCTTGAGCCTTCCCAGTCCCTCATAGTTCCCCAGTTTAAAAAATGGTGTGAATTTCAAGCAATTTTGTCCCAAACCACACAGAAAGTCCCTTGAATGTGTGAAAACATGTACAAATACCACACTACACAGCCACAAGCATCACAGAACTCCATGTTACTCCCAAACAACTATTTCTTCCTTTGACGTCTCTTTCAAAATAGTGGCAAGAAGTGATGAACAGGCAAATAGCTTGGAGTAGTCTACTGCCAGTTAGTCTTGCTGCCAATTAGTTTCTGGGCAAGGTACAAGGTGTTGGTTATTACTTTTAAAGCCCCTTGGTTTGGGTCTAAGTTACCTATGGGATCGCCCATTCCCGTATAATCCACCCTGCACACTCAGGTCCTCTGGGGACATTTACTTGTCAGCCAAAACTAGGCTGGTGATTCAGCCAGAGGGCTTTTTGTCCAGCCACTCTTAGACTGTGGAATGACCTATCAGAGGAGATTCAATAGCTGAATACATTATCTAAATTTAAAAAGCATTAAAGACCAGCCTTTTCCGGCAGACCTATCCAGATTATCTTAAAATTATGAATTTTAAACTATGGATTGATTAATATGTATTAGTCTTACATGTTATTTTAAACTGATGTTATGTGTTTTAACTGATATTAAAACTGTTTTATGTGGTTTAACTGATGTTATATGTTTTAACTGGCTTATGTATTTTAACTAACGTTATGTGTCTTCAATTTATATGTGTTATATTTTAGCCTGTTGCTGTTTCCCACTTTGATCCATGGGGAGAGGCGGGAAATAAATAAATATGTTATTATTATTATTATTACAGCAGAACCTGATATTTCAAACCAAACCAATGTATAGGTCTAGAGATTTTAGTCAAAAAAATTGACCCAAGAAACCTAAGTTAACTCTTTCTTTAAAAAAAAAAAAAACAGGAAGGGGAAACCATTTCCTGGTGAAAGGCAATAGCGTAATCTGTCCTGTAAGTACTGACCCCACCCCTCTACTTTCTCATCCATTCAGCATTTAGGGTGAACACAAACAGTTATGCTTCCTGGAATTTTGTTAGGTTCTTTGGCATGGTTGTCCTTTGCTTCATCTTTTAGATCCTCTGTTACATGTTTTACCCTAAGTTTTACCCTCGACTCATCCATGGATCATGTCAAAATAAATAATTTTGCCTGCAAAACATGTCCTTGCCTTATAGGTTGGCTTATAGCCGAGTATCTAAGGTACCTTTTTTCTTTCAAATATATTTCAAAGGGAGTAATTTCTTGTGGTCCACTGAGTGTTACATTTTCATTTTTTTCTTTTTCTTCTTCCCCCTGCACATCTGTTTGTCCATTCTCTTTGATGACTGCAAAGAAATAAAAATAGTTCATTAATAATGTGAAATAAATGAGATGAATGGGCATTGTCCCCTTTTTAAATACTTCAAAGTGAATCCTATAAAAATATCTCCCAAGGACAAACACAGAAATATTTGAAATATTTCAGTGATATTCATGACATAGTGGAACCAAATAAAGTGGTAACACTTAACTCATGATGGGACAAGTGGAAGGGAAGCAAACTAATCAGATGAGGGCTTGAAGCTCAAACAGCTGCATTTCATGCTTGCTCTGCCTTATCTTCCTCCACCCCAAGTCATTATTTTTTGACCAAACTGTTTAGTGAGCTATACTTCTTCCTGACGAGCTCCGTCTCATGACCCCCTTGGAAACATTTAAAAAGAGACTTAAAACCGTGCTCTTTCACCAAGCCCCCCCCCCCTGCCCTGAGGAGTGATAACCAATCTGCCTGTCTGACAACGATATACTGCCCTTGCCCCTGGATGTCTGATGGTTTGATAAGCTATTGATGTTATATTTATTCTTCATATTTTATAAGATTGTTGTATGTATTCTGATTTTAGTAGCCTGCAACCCCGCTTCGATCCATCAGGAGAGGCGAGGAAACACAAATAAAATTTTATTATTAATATTATTATTAATACACTGGCTTATTTTTTATTTGGAGGAAATTCATGAGGGACCTAAATCTGATTCACAGTCCATGTTAGAACTAAAAGTCTGTTAGCTGATAAAAGGATTTAATATTAGAAAGGTAAGGCTAAAATCCTCCAACCAGATGTGTTGGACTACAACCTTCATCATCTACAGCCAATGCAGTTGGATGAAGGGCACTAAACTGGAAAAGACTGGTTAGACTGTCAGAGTAGCGATGTTTCTATGTGGAGAGAACCTTGTATTCCTACTTTACTTTGTAGCAGGATAATACTTTCCTAATTTGCTGGGAGTATAGAAATGACATAAAAGGCACACAAAGCTCCTCTATTCTTTACATATTCTGAAATCACGTGATTTTCTTTTCTTTCTTTCAAATAAAAGTTATCCTCTTTTTTCCAGCACACAAGTTCCTGGGGAGCACTGAGAAGTACCCTACAAGTTGCCTTATGAAAGAGGACAAAGGAGCAAAGTCTTTCTCCTTTTCACTTCAAAAGCTATATGACTTGTCAAGTTGTGAGGCTTTTGCAAAATGTGATAAAAGATATATTCGTACGGTTCAAGTTGCTGAAAAGACTCAGACACTAAGAAAGCTTTCCACTAGTCTCTTTTTAGTCTACAATTTTCACACATGTCCTGTTTGTGAATGACAGTACTTTAGTCCTGATGGAATTAAGTAGGAAAGAGACCTTCTAAACTTCTTTGTCAATTTAAGGAACTCCAGATTTATAAGATAATGCAAAGAAGCACAAAGCCCCTCCCCCCACAAAGGTGCTTGCAATTTTGATTAATGTGTGCAGTCTTTTACTGACAAGGTGAGGCCAAAAAGAAAATCAGCTTCTTAAATAAAGGTTTGGCTTCTTTGTATGATCCAAATGGGGATGAAGAAAATTATTGTTTTAACCTTTTACATTACCATGGCTAACTACCTTATGTTCACAACAAAATGTAGAGAATTCATAAATGGATGTTATATTTGACAAATAAGCATGGTTTTAATCATGTCACCAAGCTGCACCTTAAAACAACACTCCTTGTGTAAGTAGCAAAGCACTCTTTATCTTGTGAAAAACAAGTTAACCATTAAAAAAGGGATCCATACTGTCATGTATATACAAAAGTCAAGTGCCACTGAAGTTCAATGGGACTTATCCCCAGATCACTGTGTGTAGACCTGCAGCCTAAGAAGTTGAAAATACTGTATACAAGTACTAATATTACACTCTCCCAATCTAATATTCAGACAAATTAAGAAAAATACCTGCTGTTTCAGGATTTGGCTGATAATTATAGCTGAAGGACAAGGCACAGCCCCGCTCTGTCACCTGGTAAGGAAAACAACTCTCAAAAATATCCACCCCTCTCTCAATACACTCCAGGACCTCATCCGGCCTACCAATACCATGCATGAGTCTACAGGAGACAAGAGAGAAAATATATTTTGGTCAGAACTATTAACTGATTTAATCTGTCTCCCTATTAACATTTCTTAAAACATATCTTTATTTTTCATTCTAGCTTAGAATTCCAAGGAAAGTACTGTTACAATTACAAAAATGAACTACACTCAGCACTCAAATATACACACAAGTAGAAGAGAGACAAGCTGCAAGTTCATTAAGTACTGAATACATCTTTAAAAGCCTCAAAAAGGTGGAAGGCCTTATGTGCCCTCCCAAATTTTGGGTTGGCACTAGCAAAGTTCATTAGAGAGCTTATGATCTGATAATACCCAGAACTACCACCCAAAAAGCCTTGCTATCACATCTAACGGTAGATGTGAAGACTCTCAGAGTATGGGCTCCCTGTCTTACTTGAATGGCTGAGAGGAAACAAAAAGAGATTTATTATTTGAGGCATGAAAAACCCCAGCTACATAGAACTTTTAAGGTGGAATCTGTTGAACCTATGTACCAGAATCTTAAAGCAACCTTTTCTATATAAGAAGGTGGGGTCTATTATACAATATATGCTCTGTTTGTAATTCATTCAGTGTTCTACTGCACTTTTCAAATTTCCTTGCATCACAACAATTGGCTACACTTTTTATTTGGGTAGTCACAGCAGCCATTTATTCAATCTAAAATCAACATTTAAACTGTACCAATCTGTTTTCCCATATCACCTGTGGATTGATTAGGGTTAGTACCACCACATTTATTATTTCTACAGCACCTTCTAGAGTCCAAAACAATTTTTATTTCTTATCTTTCCTTATCTAGGTTCACTTGCTAGCTTATACCCAAATTGCTGGCTAAGATGCCTTTCTTGGCTCATGATATATTGTTCTCTCTTAAAGGTAATTAGAAATGAGGTGAACAGTCTTAAAGTGTAAACATGAAACCCCCAAAAATAAATCCCTTTAATCTGTGCCAACTTTTAATCCTGTTATTACTGTGATTGTAGGACTGGAGCCTCAGAAAGGGTCCTATAGACAAGATCAAAATTCACTGTAAAATGGGAGAGAATGGTACATCTCCAATGGAGTAGGTGAACAATATACATACTCAGTTTACTTTGTGGACCTCTATGCTGGTCATCTCCAGTTCACATGAGATCATTTCACCCCAAAGTAATTATTTTCAAAAGCATATTCCCAACAGTCAGCAATAGGATGGTCCCTTGGGACTTGAAAATACAGCTGGATTCATTCGTGCCTCTTATGCTATTGTTCGTGACAATGATATTGGGCTCTAAATGCTGACAGCTGAAGTTTTTCTCTCCCGCTGGAATAATGGCTGTGCTGACAACTATATAAACTAATTTAGGTCAATAAATTTAGCAAATGACTAAAAACACACACATAGTTGTAACAAATTGTCATTTTGGCAATGAGCTTTCTGACCATATTTAAATTCAGCTCCTAGATAACATACAGCATATGCTATATTTATTTTTAAGCTTCCTGGAGAGACAATGGTATTCTGTTAGCAAAGCAATTATACAAGCAATTAACATTTCAATTCCTTAATGGTAATTTTTCTAGCAGCAATCAAGGTTACTCCTCACTAAAAACAAGTTGATGCCTTTCCAAATTTGACATGCATAGTTTTATCTTACAGTTACTGTACTGGCTTTCTCCATTCTAGGCTGAGTGCAATGAAGAGACTGGAAAATGTGGCCAGTGTGGCTGGCACACAGGTATACAGAAACTATCCCCATTCAATGCTAGCAGCAGCAGTTCAACAGAAGAAAGGGAAGTTTTCTTTCTTTGGCCATACCTAGAAGAAGAGCAAACTATTTCATGGATTTAGCAAGAATATGATTGGCAGATGAATCTGCTCTTTTTTATGATATTATTGATTTTGTGGCCTGCAAGAATGATGTGGTCATATTTTATTTTATTTCAGCAATTAACTTATTTCAGCAAAGCAACTGACAAAGTTTCCCTTTATGCTGTGGTTAGCGAACTGGTCAAATGCAGGCTGGATGATATTGTCAGATAGGTTCACAATGGGCCTATGATTTATGTTTGGAAGTACAGCCTGCCAAGTTCCAAGCAAGGATAAAAAAAAAAGGAAGGAAGGAAGGAAGGAAGGAAGGAAGGAAGGAAGGAAGGAAAAAGAGACTCCAGGGCCATTAGAAGCTACTCACCTATGCTATCAACAAAAAAGTACTGATCTCCAAAGCCAACAAAAACACAAGACACACTGCAATCTTTTCAGGGCCACACCAAAACATTTTTATGTCTGTAGGGCACTTTAATGTAAAACAGACACATCTATCAATCTGTTCTAGTTTTAATGCTTCTTCAATTCTGTTACTGTGATAAGGATACTGATTATTCTATTATATCTTATTTTAGGTGACTAATTTTGGTGATGGTTTGTTCTTTATTTTATATGGCTTTTTGGTCATAGCCATCTTCATATAATTATGCTACTATCCATAAGGATGAAGAATAGTTTTGAAATATTTTAGACTATGAAAAGGGCAATATTATTTAGGTCACAATACATACTTTAAAATGTCTTGGATTCCTCCCTCTGAAATATGCTAATATAAGTCTGTACAACTGAGAAATGATCAAGTCACCTTGCCAATAACATCAGCTATATATCATCCAAGTGCTTTGTGTGTTAGTTAAGCCAACGTAAGATACCAGAATTAGTTCCAGTGAATTTAGCAAAATGTTACATCACATTGCAAATATTATCGGAGTAACTTGCACCCTACGCTATGCTGTACTTTCCTCACCCCCACCATGAAAATCTCTAATCAAAACAACTTATGGTTTTGTATCAATATTAAAAATCCAGGTCTCCTTCCTTTATAGCTGAGATGGGCAAAAAGCGGATTGTCAGATGTCAAACTACACTTTCCAACTTCAATGCTGGCTAGCGCTTCTTGGAATTGTATTTCAGCAAGATGTGAAAGGCTGCACTTTCCTTGCCCCAGCTTTAAACATTTCAAACAATAAAATTACGTTTTTATATAAAACAGATCATTTGGGGATAGACAGAATTTACTTCAGCTATGAGGGAGCACTGTATTATAAGGCTGTAAAGTGTGTGTTGTGGGGGGTCAGCATAGTACAGTGGTCTAAGTGTTAGACTAGCCTTCCAGAAGATCAGGACTTGGATCCACACTTAGCAAAGGAAACTCAGTGGGTGACTTTGGACAAGTCACTCTCTCACCTCGGAAGAAGCAATGGCAAACCGCTTCAGAACAAATACTGCCAAGAAACCCGTTGACAGGTTCACTTTAGGGCTCCTTAGATAAGAAACAACTTGAAGGCACGTAACAAGGTGGGAAATGAATGAACCAGTCAACCTTTTGTTCTGATAATGCAATGATTCCATATGGCCGAATCCAAATCCTGTCACTGTTCCACTTATACTTTACGTTAGTAAAATCCAGTGTTCAAAAGCACACAGTACTATGCTTAATTACATAAAACAACAGATGTGTTATTGAGTTTTACTTATAAAAGTCCCCAAGGTAACTGCACAGGCTGTAGATCAAATTTTCACTAATTACAACCTTGGTTTATCTTCTGGCAGCTCTGCTGTAACTGAGGACAAGAGTTCCAGTTTAGTTTCTTTGGCCATGGCATTTCCCTGAAAGCCATCCAAAAGAAAGCCAGCCACAGGTCTCTTGGCAGTCTCCCTCGCTGATCTCAACCTCTCCTCCAACACATCTCCACCTTCAATAACCCCAATCATCAGGCTCTGCTGCAACTCCTGAATAAGAAGAAAGTTACAAAGGTAAGACAAAAGGATCTTTTTGTTTAATGGTCTACTGCAGGAGATTTGCGGTGGAAGGGATTTTTTATTTTCCTTGCCAATATTGTCACACAAGTGATATCTGAGGAGGAAAGAAAAAAAATAAGGATAAGCTGGGAGACAGAAATTTATTTTATCATTTCCCCCCCACATCTCACCAATAGTAATTTTATGGCCCCTAAATAAGAACTTAAGTACAGGGCCCATACAGACAGGCCAAAATAAAGCTGTTTCGGGTCACTTTGGAGATATGCTATTTAAATGATGCATGTGTCCTAAGAGTCCAGAAGCCGTGCCAAAGCCATGCTCCACTCCTAAGGATTGGAATGTGGCTTTGGTGTGGATTCCGGACTCTTTGGACGCATGCATCATTTAAATCTCCAAAGTGACCCAAAGCAGCTTTATTTTGGCCCGTCTGTACGAGGCCATAATGGGATAATGAATTTAACACTGACCACTCAGATCAGGACTACTGCTTTTCAAGGGGTGACTACTATCAGATCTGGTAGGCAGATGCTTTCTCTTCCAGCAGATTCTTCCGGCTGATGAAGAGTCATTAGCATGATTAAGAAAACATCCTTTCGTTTTTCTCAACTTAAAGACTATCCTTATTTTGAGAACACAGGTATAATTTCCAAACGGTACAGGAAATGCTATTTCTGGAATAATGTGTGCTGAAAGCATCTCAGTATGTATACGAGAGGCAGAGGCACTTTTATCAGCTTCTCTTCTAACACAAAAGGGTTGTATGTGTAATTTATTGAAAATCTTAATCTTCTATGGTAGTGGCAGTTTTGTTTGTTTTAAGCTATTTTGTGATTTGGGAAAGTGTGAAATAAATATTTAAAATTAAAAAACAGATACTGTTTCTGGCAAAAACAAAAACAAGAAAAAAAACCCTAGTCTCCATGTACAAAAAAAAATGTGAAGCAGCACTTGTTTACAGAATATCTCAGTAAAGAGGGTGATGGATACAGTGCAGAGCATCAAAGCAATGAGACTCAAAATAATCTATCATGGATTGTAAAATCAAATTAATAAAACAGGGTATGCAGTTTTGCTTTTAAACCCATGCAGGTCAAGAGAGAAGATTGTGAAAGAAGAAGATACAAGGACACGTTACTGAGGGATATTTATTTTCCTCAATAAATGAATAAAGGGCTTCAAAAATGCCCAAGCTGTCATGCTGACTGATTGCTCATTCCAAGATTCTGTCAGGCATGTTCTGGGAGATTGCAAGGCTCAACAAAAAAACAGGAGTGAATAATTACAGTACTGTGATAGCTCAAATTGATTTAGCTCTTACTGGCGATTCTTCTTGCAGATGTAGACACTCATCCAAAAAGGACAGAGAACGATCTACAGACTTCTTGGCCCTCTTCTTGGAGATTTCTCCAGAAATAGTGTCTCCATCCGAGAGACACTGGAACCAGTCTGGCTGGATAACCTGCTGGATGGCCATGAACTTTGATGCTGTCATTTCCATCCGACCTCCGCATCCCCATACTGAAACTGCCTGATAGAGGCAAAGAAACACAGAGTATAAATAGAGAGTGAGCTGACTTTGTACACAACTATTTGTAGTGAATTAATGAATTTTAATGGATTTAATGTTTATTGTTTTAATTTTATAAATTGTTTAGTTGTGTTTAAAATAACTTTTATATTTATACTTTTATTAATGAGTTTGCACTGTTTTAATCTATATAGTTTTAAAATACACAGCCTCTTCGTGGAGGATATAAATGAAAAAAATTAAAATAAGATAAATAAATGGTCTCTTTCCATTTCACTGTCAATTATCTGGCTCAGATAAAGACGGTGTCTTTCGGATACCAACAGACACCAGGAATCCTTTGTGTCTCTTCTTTATCTTTAAAGCACTGGGAGGGCCTACCCTGTTCTCCTTGTTTTTTGCCCAAAATGTTGCTTTCTCCTTCAATGCAAAATTCAAAATAATGCACTCTGATTCTGCTATCCTCCCGCTACTCTTTCCTCCCACCTCATGTGATGATCATTACTTCTCCACTGTTAGAAAGTCTCCACTTCCCCTCTATCCTGTTACCCTATATGCTTGCAACTATGGGGCTAAACAGACTGCCCCTAAGGCTACACGCTCTGGCCCCTATCTGGCCTTTCTGCAGCGCAAAAAGGAGCCACAAAGAGCAGCTCCTTTTTGTGCTGCAGAAAGGGTGCCATAGCTGCTGGCGCCATGGCTTTTCAGCACTCCTTTGGCGCTGCGTCATCTGGATGCAGCGCCAGAGGAGCGCCATGACACTGCCGGCTGTGCGGTGGGGCCCGCAGCATCACATCAGAATGGAGTCAAAGGCGGTCCCCACTCCACTCTGATGCTGGCCTATGATGCCGGTCTGTATATATCTTAGAACATGTATGTCAAGTCACCGCTCTTTCTTCCTTTAAACATCTCCTTCAAAACAACTTTTGGGTAATGCTTTTTGCAAAATTATCTTTGCCCTGAGCCTGCAGAAACAATCCAGTTTGAGACTATTTTAACTGCCCTTTGCTCAATGCTAGGGAATTCTGGGAACTGTAATTTACATTTAGCCTCCCCTGTCAGAGATCTCTGGTGCCACAACTAACTACCCAGGATTCCCTAGCACTGAGCCAGGGCAGTTAAAGAGGTCTCAAATTGGACTGTTTCTGCAGTGTGTTTTGGAGACATCTAGGAATCTGTAACTAAAACAGCTGCCTTTTCTTCTCTTCTGCCACCACTGATGTCTAGATTGTAAGCTGCCTGGGACCAGCATCTATTTGTTTGTGCTTTGTGAAGTGCTATGCATTGCTGGTGCTTTATAAATAAACCAGTTAAGACGAAGCAATGAACCACAGTAATTCTTCTGTCTCGGTTTTATGTTACCATAAACCACTGTTGAAACATCATCTCTCACTAACATCATTGATAAACCTGAAAACTTGAGTTATTACTGCTGCCATGATTCAGGGCGTATAACAACCCAAAGCCATCTAAAGATAATTAAATGCAGTGAATATAGTCAGAATGCTGTACTGTATAAGACATTACAGCTTGAGCAACCGTTGCCCATTCTCAATCTGAAAAATTAAGACAAAGAATGAATTACTCTAGCAATTGCTCCTCATATTAACTTGCCACCATATATACCATTTTAAGTAAAAAGTTTTCTTTCTCCTCCATATTGCCCTAACAAAAATCAGAATATGTAGTCCAGATCAGAAGTGAGTGACTGTCCCTTTCTGCTCTACGGTCCTCCCGGGGGCACATGGACTGACAAAAAAAGCAGGGAAGCAGCCATACTTGGAAGAGATGGAAGAAGAAGAAAAAAAAGAGGGCAACAAATCACACAGAGAACCAAATAATATCAAAAAAGGTAATTTAACTTAGCACTACTTTTTATTTGGTAATATACACTTCAGTTTCAGAGCATGGTTAGAACTACTTGAAGAAAACAGAGTAAGTTCTTACATCGCAACATGGGTTGGATCTGGATGGCTCTAGAGAAAGGCAGACATTGGGGGGATGTCTCAGAGGCTTCTCTCAGAAAGGCCTGCCAGCTCCATCAGGTCTGGCCTGGAGTAAGAGGATGAGCCCTCCCTTTGCCATCTGATCTCATCTGGCCTCAGAGGGAGAGAGAGGCCTGCCTAGGGTTGCCATAAGTCAGGACCTCCAAACCGGGACAAATGTAGGACAATTTTTTTAAATGTAGGATGCGTTTTAACAAAATGGAGGGCACACGAAAAAAATGATTTTTTTTTTTAAAAAATGTTAATATAAATGCCTGTTTCTTAGGCATGATCAAAATGGAGGACATTTGGGCATTATTTCTAGACAAATGGCAGAAATGGACTTCCCTTTCTGGCAAAACACCCCCGACCTCCATTCCAAAACACACACGACAGCACATTTGGGCATTTCACATGGCTTTACTGAACACGGCCTCTTGCATCAGAGGCTTATTCCATAACCAAACCCCTTGGGTTTAACACTTACCATGGTTTAACATGGCTATGCATATTGAACATGTCAAGGTGGTTTCACCGTTCTTGCACCAAGTGTACTTCTCAGAAGTGTGTGTCAAGGGACTTTGGTTTTTCTTCACTGTGCATGAGTTTGTAAAAATCACAGCAATTTACACTGACTAGGCCTCAGAACCAAAACCACATAGAAAAGGCACTTTGGAAAGTCACACTCTCTCGGCTTCTGAAACAGTGCATGCATACCTCTCAAGCTGACCCACTCATATCATCTTCATCATCATCATCACCACTACACTATCACTGTCAAAGTAAGGGAGACTTGTTAGCATTAAAAGCACCCCCCCCCAAAAAAAACCCCACCTTGAGGCCTCTATGGCCACTCACTCACCACCTCCTTCCCCTCCTCCTTTTCCTCCCCCTCCTCCTCCCCCCCCCCCCTCCCCCCCCCCCCCAATCAGCCGGGGGGCGGGGTGCACCACGCAGGAGGCGAACCGCCTCCAGCTTCGCCTCCTCCACGCGGCTGCGCAGCCTGGAGAAGAGGGGGCGGAGGAGGAGGAGGTGAGTGGCGCGGCCGCGCGGGGAGGCAAAGGTGGACGGAGCCAGCGCCTCTTGCGCGCGGGCGCGCCACCCTCCCCGCCTCCCTGCGCAGCCGCGCCACCTTCCCCTGCCTCCTCCGCCCCCTCTTCTCCTCCTGCCCGCGCGCAAGAGGCACTGGCTCCGTCCGTCTTCGCCTCCTCTATGCGGGCAGGCGCGAAGCCTGGGGGCGAGGGGGCGGAGGAGGAGGGTGGTGCGGGCGCGCGGGGAGGCGCCTCTTCCGCCCCAGGCAGGCCTCGCTGTCCTCCTCTTCCTCCCCGGGGGGGGGGGGGGGGGCGGAAGGCCCCTGCGGCCCGCGCAAACCGGGCTGCACCGGGGGGGGGGGTTCCCGGTTTTTGGGCTGCACCCGTGCCGGGAGGGTCCCGGGGCCCCCCAAATCGGGAAATACACGGGTGCAGCCGGGTTATGGCAACCCTAGGCCTGCCAGCTCCATCAGGCCTGGCCCAAACAAAGAAGGAGAGCCCTCCCTCCAGTCCA
>NC_056524.1:41700973-41711578 GCF_019175285.1 Sceloporus undulatus
TTTGCATGCATACCTCTCAGCGACCCACTCATATCAATTCCTCATCATTCCATCCAATCACCACTACACTATCACTGTCAAAAGTAAGGGGAGGACTTGTTAGCTATTTTAAAAGCACCCCCCCCACAAAAAAAAAAAACAAAAAAAAAAAAAAAAAACCCAAACCACCCTTGAGGCCTCTATGGCCAATCACTTCACCACTTCCCTTTTCCCTCCTCCCCTTTTTCCTCCCCCTCCTTCCTCCACCTCCTCCGACTTCTCCCCTCTCCATTTTCCCTGGGGGCTTGGGTGTGGGGACAGGGGGCGGAAGGAGGAGGGTGGCACGCGGGGTGCGTGCAGGGGGAGGCGAACCGCCTTCAGCTTCGGCCTCCTTCCACGCGGCTGCGCATGGGCCATGGAAGAAAAGGAGGGGGTCGGGAGGAGGAAGGAGGTGAGTGGCGCTGGGTCTTTTCCTCCCGCGCGGGGATGGCACAGGCAAAGGAAAGGTTGACGGAGGTCAGCGCATTCTTGCGCGCGGTTGTGCGCCACCCTCCCCGCCTCCCCCGCGCAAGCCGCCACCACCTTTCCCTTGCCTCCTCCGCCCCCTCTTTCCTCCTCCCGGCGGGCGTGGGGCCCGCGCGCAAAGAGGGCACTGGCTCCGTCCGTTTCTTCGCCTCCTACTATGGGGCGGCGCGGGGGCGGACAAGCCTGGGGGCAAGGGCGGGCGGAGGAGGAGGGGTGGTGCGGCGCGGCACGGGGTATGGCCTCTTTTCCGCCCCCAGGGCCAGGCCTCGCTG
Organism: Sceloporus undulatus; assembly: GCF_019175285.1. Lineage (NCBI taxonomy): Eukaryota > Metazoa > Chordata > Lepidosauria > Squamata > Phrynosomatidae > Sceloporus > Sceloporus undulatus. The sequence continues at coordinate 41,701,750 of NC_056524.1, forward strand.
TCCTCCTCTTCCTTTCCCGAGGGCGGAGGGGAGGGGTCTTAGTCGAGGGCAGCCACAGCAAGGCTGCAGGCCGCCAGAAGCAAACTCGGCTTTGCAACGGGGGGGGGGGTCCTGGTTTTTGGGCTGATGTACCCGTTGCTGGGAGTGTCCGCCGGGGCCCCCCAAATCGGGAAATAACGGGGTTGAAGCCCGGGTATTATGGCAAACCCTAGGCCTGCCAGGCCTTCCATTCAGGCCTGGCCCCCAAAACCAAAGTGGGGAAGGAGAGCCCCCTCCCCTCCAGTCCATCTGCCTTGGTCCAGGCCTCAGAGGGAGAGAAGAAATGCTGGACCTGATCGCCTTCCCCACCACCATTCCCTTCTCCTTTTGCATCGTGTCTTTTTAGATTGCAAGCCTGAAGGCAGGTAACCGTCTAATTAATAACCATCTAATTACAAAGCTTGTATGTACAGTACTGTGTAAATTTACAGTGCTATATAAAGGATAATAATAATAATAATAATAATAATAATAATAATAATAATAATAATGTCTTACATATTTATGATAATTTGAGATTTGTAAGTGCAGGTCTCTTTCTTTGGATGTAAGGTGAACCACTGGTAAAAACAATGACAACAACAACAAAAAACTCTGCCTCTCATTTAAGTAGCCAGAGGTCCAAAACACACTGCAAATATAATCTAGTCTGAGACTACTTTAACTGCCCTGGCTTAGAGCTAGGGAATTCTAGGGACTGTAGTTTTGTGAGACATTTTGCCTTCTCTGTCAGAGAGCTCTGGTGCCACAATAAACAGTGTGCTTTGGACATAAGTAGCCAATCAGAAATTTTCTAAGACACTATTTCCTCCTTCTTAATGACATTAAACCCGTACTACAAAACAAGTATCCTGTGCAGGCTAGTTGAGCTATTGTGAAAAAAGGAGGTGAGCTAAAATTAGGAAATGAAGTAGAGATTTAGTAGTAGTAGTAGTAGTAATAATAATAATAATAATAATAATTATTATTATTATTATTATAGATGTTTGCCTATGCAGAGGTTTAGAATACCAAATCCTCTAGATGGCACTATTGATCTGTATCAGAAAATAGGGATTTGCTGCATACACTGGTTGACAACAGATGTGAAAATTTACTGGTATTGTCTGCAAAGCACTGTGCAGTTGAAAGCTAGGATTTATGTGCTCTAAACTTCAACATACCTTTCTCTCTCATGGCCCCTTGTCATAACTCCTGACTTAAAGTTACTTACCTCTCGCTTGGATTTCTGTAATGCGCTCTACATGGGGCAACCCTTGTACGAAGCCCGGAAGCTTCAGTTAGTACAAAATATGGCGGCCAGATTGGTCACCGGTGCGTCCAGATTTGACTATATAACACCTATTCTGAAAGATCTGCACTGGCTGCCTATTCGCTTCCGAGCACAATACAAGGTGTTGGTTATTACCTATAAAGCCCTACATGGCTTGGGCCCGAGTTACTTGAGGGACCGCATCTCCCCATATAATCCACCCTGCACACTCAGAACAACCGGGAAGAACTTGCTGGAAATTCCATCTTCTAAATATGTTATTACTTCCCAGATGGCCTTCTCAGTAGCGGCCCCATAAATCTGGAATAGTCTTCCCGACGAGCTCCGTCTTATCACCCCCCTGGAAACATTTAAAAAGAGGCTTAAAACCTTCCTCTTCTGTCGAGCCTTTCCCCCCTAGAAAATGAAGTTGTGTACTCTGATCCCATTGACTCTCTACCTCACCCTATTGATAGAATGATTGCTTTTAGATTTGTATATTGTATTTAGTGCTCTTGGTTTTATCTATTTTATAATGTGTTTTGTAATTGGTTTTAAACTCTATGTAAACCGCTTTGATCTTTTGGAAAAGCGGTATATAAATAAAATTTTATATATTATATATATCATAGCTATATTGTTCTTTTAAAAAAAGGGAGCGGGATGCTGAAATAATTACCGCCCTGTAAATGTGTTTCTGCAGCCACTAATCACTAAAAGTACTAGAGAAAAACAGTGCATCTAGCAGCCACAGAGCCTTATTATTTGAAAACAGAAATGTCAAAAAGGTCTCATAACTACTATACCTTGTTGTTGTTGTAACCAGGAGGACAGCAGATAACTGAGTCATGGAGGGAGCAATACAGGACTGACTCTGGCATACCTGAATAGAACAGTTTTCAGTATTTTAATAAACAGATTAAGAAGGCTGCATTAGCAAGTTTGTAACAGCAATGGAAAGCAACAGAAAGCAACTACACTCAGCTCTGTCCACTTCCTCAGAGACATAGAAAGAGAGAGAACCATGAAGAAGGTTATATTTTATAAGTTCATATGTCACCTGTAACTTTTGGATTTTTATTTTATTAAAGCTGTCATACTTAACACACTGCTCAGAAAAAATGTGTCAGGTGGCTTGCTTGCCACCTACATAAATACTCTAAGGGCATCTGACACTTGGCAGTTTAGCCTTGATGATGGAACTGCTACAGACAGGAGCTTTAAGGGATAACAAATACCAAAGTAAGCAATAAGCAGAGTCTGACAGTCAGGGCAATATTTCAAACCATAGCCAAGTCTAAATGCAACAATTATTTTTTAGATTGCCTTCCTTATAGCCATGAGCAGAATTCACCAGAATTTTCCAGACAGAATAAGAAAATGCCTTTTGGACCAAACTCCTTTTAAAACGTAACAGTTAAATATCCCTGTTTAACCGCAGTTCTGTGAGATTATGGTGCCTAACCTAATTAGATACTTAACAAAATTCTAACTCAGTTTTCTGCAAATTGAGGGTGTAAGGAAAATAAGCATTAGGCACACTGGATGAAAGGCTAGGTACATGTATACTTCAGTTAATGAAGTTGATGTGTTCCCAGCCATTACTCCTCTAAAAAAAAATTTGGTATCAGAGGCAGAAATGACATGGAAAGAATAGAGATAGATTCCTACATAACTAGAAACAAGACCAGTTTCACATGTTTCAGCATCTTTTTAATTTAAAATTAACAAACTGCACATGTGAAATGACTCAACCAAGTCAGGTAAACCTTCCATTTTTATGGATCCTATTACATTCTATCCCATCCCCACAACTGTATAAACATGCTTTATGCATGAGGCCTTAATGCCACTCAGTACTGCACCAGAAGAACTGGGTTTCTAGGCACAAAAGCTCATGTGAAAATAAAAACTAGCTACTCTTACATGTGCTGCCACTTTTCTTTCTTTTCCTTTCCCCCTTCCCCCATCCCTTTTCTCAAGATGTCCATTCAGATGCTCAAACCAACAGATCTGTATTAAAAAAAATACTGGGGATAGATGGTGAGGCAGGCTTATCAGTTGTCCCCTCCTCTCTCTGTCTACTGTTCACACATGCTCAGTAAGGGAATCAGGTGGCAGCTGTTCTTTACCTTTTTTACACAGCCATAATAGAATCAGAGTACAATCCTTTCCTAGCCTAAGCTTTACTGCATTATTTTATTGCACTGCAGATAAACTGATGCAACCTGACATCAAAAGTGTATTTCTCCACCCTCCTTCACCAATGTCAATACTACTAATAAAACTCACAGCTAGACAAAGGAGGAGGAAGAAAACTGGGGCTGGGCTGGTATAAATAGACTGAGGCAAAACGAGCTTCTATATCAGAGGCTTTGGCCCCATACAGACAAGCCAAAAAAAAGCTGCTTCAGGCCACTTTGAGGTATGCTGTTTAAATGATGCATGCATCCTAAGAGTCCAGAAGCCACGCCAAATCCATGCTCCAGTCCTAAGGACTGGCCTCTTAAGATGCATGTGTCATATAAACAGCAAACGTCCAAAGTGACCTGAAGCAGCCTTATTTTGGCCTGTCTGTATGGGGCCTTGGTTAACTGAGATATGTTTGTATTTGGAAACTGCTATAAAAACATGAAATATAAAAAGAAAGTTGGTGATAATATCCTAGCTGTCACTGATTGCAGATATTATGTCAGTGCATCCCAGATGTATAATACTGTCAGACACTATCATACTCTCTGTATGATTTCTACCAGATTATGTTTTTCAAGTGGCCTGAAGTTCACAGGTTACTAACTTAATTGCACAGGACCTGACACTTTCAAACTGCCATAACTGTTACATGCAGAATTGGTCTGCTTGTGTACACAAACACATGCACACATGTACATGCACAAAAACAAAATTATATGCACACAATACATACACAACAGTATTTGGTCCTTCAAACAGTAGTCTCTTTACACCCAGAGTGGGCAACCTTTTCAAGGGCCAGATTTCTTCAGGGATCTGCTAGGGGCCACAAGCCAGCGGCATGCAGGTTTGAAACCAGGACTGGATTGCACCAGAGTCAAAAGTAATCAAACCAAACCTTTCTCTCCCATGTAGTGGGGTTCTGTAGAACAGACATATCACTCTTGCAGATTCCTGAACTCATTATGTACTAAAGGGCTTTTGAAATTAGAACAAGAACTACATGTGATCAGAGTCAAGGGCTGCAGATTGCCCATACTTTCTTTAACTACTGTAAGTACAATGTTAGAAGCTCTGAGCCTTCCTGCAAGGAAATATAAAATAGCCATGGTGTGATGCTGGTGTTTGCATTAGTCTAGAACAGCTCAGAGCTAAGGTATTACGGTACAGCAAAATCGTATGCCTTATGATAATGGCTACTTATCTGCTCATAAAATACATTCAAAACTACTCCAAATATATTATCTTCAACACTATACTATATACTTCCACACTGCACATTACACTTCCACTGAGAATTACCTATGAACTTTGCAGTTCCTTCTTTATATTCTGCCAAGACCTCATGAAGATCTGCCCTGTATCCAAACACAGAAACACATTACAGAAATCATGATAATTAACATACTTGAGAGAAAAATAGACTCACTACAATGTACAATTCCAATACCTGTTAAAAACCCATAGCTAAAAAATGCACTTGGTGGATTCAACCATGTACTATCAGCTGCTTATCAACTGAAATTATAGTGGCTTTAACTATACAGAATCATCTTCAGTCAGCAACCATAGGATTACTGTGCTCTGCAAAAGACTCACCAAGGGCTACAGCATGCCTGCTCTTTATTGCTGGTCTATGATGTTTTTATATGACCACCACAGACTAAGCACCCATGCAATTCCATCCTGAAACATAAAGCCATAGTGCCACTGGTGTCTCAGGCAGCAATCCTACATACATAAACTTGACAATAAGCCCCGCTGAACTCACATGGGTTTATTTCTGTAGAGAGATACACTGATATCTCCTAAGGCAAAGAAAATGTGCTATGCTGGCAAAAGAACCACAGAAAGCAAATCCAGATCTAATGACACACAGTCTGCCTTCATCTTATATGGCTTTATGGATACAATTTAAGATGCTGTTTTACCTGTAAAGGCCTAAACCGCACAACATCACATTTTACCAGGTGAAAATGGCACTCACAATGTTGCCAGTGACAGCTGAGCGACCGCTGGAACGCCTTTAACCATTTGTAGAGTGTCATGGGTCAGGTGTGGCGCTGATCCCATTTTGGTATAAAGCAGACAACCTGGAATGTCCATGGAGTGAACTCCTTTCTTGCCTAGGTTTGTCAGTGTACCAAGACGACAGCCATCGACTATTTTGGAGAGACTTAATTTCATCTTCTTTAAAACACCTGAAGAGGAGTAGGGAGTAATCAATGCAAAAAGCCTTCTTTATTGTGCAGTGACTGTAACTATCCACTTTCTACAATAGCCACTTGGAAGAAGTTATCTTACTCTGCAAAGCAATGCTCTTTTTATGCACTTGCAGAGTAACAACAGTTTCACATAAATCCCTGCAAATGAGCAGGCAATACAGGTAATAACCAAATATCATAGAACAGAGTCAGAAGAGATCTGAAGGGCCATCCAGTTCAAACCCCTCTGCCATGCAGGAACTCACAATCAAAGCACCCGACAGGTGGCCATCTAACTTGTTTAAAGACCTCCAAAGAAGGAAACACCACCACACTCCTGAGACTGTGCTCTACTGTCAAACAGCTCTTACTGTCAGGTATTAGTGTCAGAGGAGCTTTGCCATTGCCTTCCCTTGAGGCTGAGAGCATGTGACTTGCCCAAGGTCACTCTGTGGGTTTCATGGTCAAGCTGGGAATCCAGTCCCAGTCTCCAGAGTTTTAGTCCAATGCTCAAACCCTTATGTGTGCATGCTGTGCGCCTTCAAGTTGTTTCTGACTTATGGTATGGCAATCCTAAGACGAATACATCATGGAGTTTCCTTGGCAAGATTTGTTTTGAAGCTGAGAGAATGTAACTTGCCCAAGGTCACCCAAGGAGTTTCAGCTGGGAATCAAATCCTGATCTCCAATCATAGTCCAGCACTCAAGCCTCAACATTCAAACCTCAACACTCAAAAGATCTTATATAGGAAAGTGTTCTAGTGAATTAATTCAAAAGGACAGCTATGACTCATTTTTAAATGGTCAAACTAATGCATCACGCTGGCTCCCTAAAGCCGCATGTACACACATCCTCTCTTCCTGACTCTCCCTTAACACAGCCTCTCTGTCTTATGCCCTGCACCTGGCAATAGGAAAGTGGCTCTAGACCCATTTTGCCTTGCTGTTCTGCTAAACAGGTGCAGAATGGCTGCTGTGAAGATTTTGAGGTAAGAATCCTAAGTGTTGGGCTTTAATGATCCTCCTCTTTGACCATACAAAAACACAGCTGGGTTGACCTATCAGCACAAAAATAAAATCCCAAACACACAAGTATGTAAACACCTTTATTACGACCAATTACAATTCCACAACAGTAATTGTAAGAACTTTTTAATTGCATTTTATTCTTTTAATGAAGTGTGAATTGCTTTAATACAGCAAATAGTTTAATCTTACTTTAATGTGCTCTTTTTGTATGCTTTTAATTGCATTATTCTTTTAAACTATGAACTGCTTTGGGTCCCAATTTTGTGGTGAGGGGAAAGCGGGATAGGAATAAATATAATGGTTTGAGTGTAGGACTATGACTCTGGAAGCCAAGGTTCGATTCCCAGCTCAGCCATAGAAATCCACTGGGTGATCTTGGGCAAGGCATGTGCTCTCAGCCTCAGGGGAAGCTCCTCTGAACGGAGTGACCAGACATCTAATGAGGCAGCTAACAAGGCCAATGTGATTCTAGGCTGCATCAATAGAAGTATAGTGTCTAGATCAAGAGAAGTAATTGTGCCATTATATTCTGCTCTGGTCAGGCCCCACCTGGAATATTGTGTCCAGTTCTGGGCACCACAGTTTTAAAAGGACATTGAAAAACTGGAGCCATGTGTCCAAAGGAGGGCGACAAAAATGGTGAAGGGTCTGGAAACCATGCCCTATGAGGAACGACTTAGGGAGCTGGGGATGTTTAGCCTGGAGAAAAGAAGGTTAAGAGGCGATATGATATCCCTGTTTAAATATTTGAAAGGATGTCATATTGAGGAGGGAGTGAGCTTGTTTTCTGCTGCTCCAGAGAACAGGACCCGGAACAATGGATGCAAGCTCCAGGAAAAGAGATTCCACCTCAACATTAGGAGGAGCCTCCTGAGAGTAAGGGCTGTTTGACAGTGGAACTCACTCCTTCCTGGGAGTGTAGTGGAGTCTCCCTCCTTGGAGGTCTTTAAGCAGAGGCTGGATGGCCATCTTTTGGGGATGCTTTGCCTGAGAGTCCCTGCATGGCAGAAGGGGGCTGGACTAAGGGCCCTTTTCGTGGCCTCTTCCTTCTCTACGATTCTATGAAAAGGCAGGACACTGAGGACAAACCAGTTTAGGACACTGACAAATGAAGGCTAAAACAAAGGGGCGCTCCTGGCGGCAATAGGGCTTCGTGCTTCCCGTCTGGCTCGGAATGGAGGGCGTTGTGGAACTTCACCCGGAAAAGGGGGCTGAACTGTGGGCGCTGTCCTGGGAAAGGAGGCCTGTCCCCTGGAGAAAGCCTCGCCTGGAAAAGGGAACGAATTAAAACAGGCGCAGGGCAACCATTGGCACAAAACACTCCTCCTCCTCCTCCTCCTCATCCCGAGGGCCACGGGAAATCAGGGGAAAGCAGCAAAGCAAAAGGAAATGGCAACGCTCTTTGTAATCCAAAGGGAAGCGTGCGCAGCCAGCCCTCGCGCTCTCTCTCGCCACTGCGCCTCACCTTCAGCTTAGAAGCCGCCGCCGCCGCTCCAGCCCTCGCCCACCGTCCACTTCTTCCCGACGGAAAGCCCACCAATCAGAACGCTCGTCGTCATCACTAACGGACGGAGCGGCGCCTTGCGGCGGGGTTGCCACGGCAACGCGGAAGGACACCTGGTCGTTGTAGTCCGCGCGCCCCTCCGAGGCCCTTGGGCGGCCAAGAGGAAGGACTCCATTTCCCGGCAGCCCCCGCGCGGACCCCCGAAGCGACTAACAGCGGAGGCCTCGAGGAAGGGAAGCGGAGTGGCTACTGGGGGTTTTATCTCCCCCACAAAATGGCGGCCCTGGGCCCCCGGCGCAAGCTCTATCGGTGGCGGCGCTTCAGCCAGGCTCCGTCGAGGGAGAAGGTAAAAGAGTGATCCCTCAGCAGCTGCTGCTGCTATTAATGTCATTTTGTCATTAATTACTCAGCAGCAGCAATTATTATTATCATTTTATAATTAATTACTCAGCAGATGTTGTTATTATTATTATTATTATTATTATCTTATTCCCTTATATCCAGCCTTTCTCCCAATCCAGGGACTCACCTTTTAAGGCCCAATTGAGGGATTTCCAGATGACTTGCTTGTTAATCTGCTGCTTACTTTCTTTTCTTCCTCTACTAATTAGTCTTGTTTTAAGAGACAATGTTGTTATTTTAGATGGTTTTGGGCTCTTGGCAGGTTTTTATTCTTCCTCTTTTCTTATTTTATTTGACCCTTTCAAATGTCTCTTCCCCCAATCTTTCCCCTTTCAAATGTTACTTATTTTGCAAAGGCAGGATTAATATTGAACATAAACCCCCCCAAAATAATCACTATGCAGGATGTGCACTAATTCAGCCTAGACAATGACTGATGACTATGTCAAGCACTGTGTAAACATACGGCACAATAATAATAATAATGCAATGAGGAAATCGAAATAGTCAAAGCTTTCCTGTGCCTAGGATCAGACATTGATCAGAATGGAGACTTCCGTCAGGAAATCAGAGGAAGACTAGGAGCGGGAAGGGCAGCTGTGAAGGAATAGACAGGACCCTGAAGAGTAAAGGTATACAACTGAGCACTGAAGCTAGAACCATCCAAGCCGTCTTTTCCCCATCGCTGTGTGATGTTAGAGCTGGACAGTGAAGGGAGCCGACAGAAAGAGAATTAACCCCATTGGAGATGTGGTGCTGGAGAAGAGTGCTGGGGATCCCGTGGACGGCCAAAGAAGGCAAGCAAATGGGTCCCAGAAGAGAGCAAGCCAGAACTCTCCCTGGAAGCCAAGATGACCAGACTAAGGCTGCCATGCTTTGCCACACCTTGAGAAGGCATGAACCAGTAGAAAAGACAATAATGCTAGGAAAGGTGGCGAGTAGTAGGAAGAAAGGAAGACCACACACCTGGTGGACAGAGTCACTTAGAGGGGTCACGGGTATGAATTTGCAGGGACTAAGCACAGCAGTGGAGGATAGCTGGGTCTTGATATGTCTGATCCACAGGGTTGCCACAAGTCAGAGTCAACTCAAGGGCAGTTAACCACAACAATGACACTAAATATAGTTGCTGAGAAATAACAGAGATAGATGCTTGTTCCCCCAAGTCCTGTTTGTGGGCTTCCATAGGCATCCGATTGGCAATTG
>NC_056524.1:41711603-41717171 GCF_019175285.1 Sceloporus undulatus
AGCAGTCCGTCCCACTTCATCCGTGGGGCTGCCTGAACAGAGTCCCTCCCTCCATACTGTCATCTTTCGGCCTTTGGGGTAGGAGGGCAGTGGACCGCCCAGCGTCACGGGGGCTAGCCGGAAGACAGAGGCCCCTCCCTCCATAACTTTTCAATCTTGCGGGCGTTGAGTGTAGAGAGGCAATTCCTTCCCAGCTCTCGGTGTTCTGCCTAAGACAAGGTTGCCCTCCCATCCTAACGACATCTTTCCGGCCGTTGAGGAGGACAGCCGGCGCCATCGTTCATCGTGGTCGTGCCTGAAGACAGAGTGCCCTCCCTCATAACACAATCTGTCATCTTCGGCCGTTAGGGAGAGAGAAGGCCGCCCGCGGCATCGGGGGCCGGGCCTGAAACAGGGGCCCTCCAAGAGGGCCCCACCGCCAATACCTGGCATCTTGCGGCCGTTGGGGGAGAGAGCAGGCCCGGCCCCGCGTCATCGTGGGGCTGGCCTGAAGACAGATGCCCTCCCTCAATAACTGTCATCTTTCGGCCTTGGGGAGAGAGCAGGCGGCCCAGCGTCCATCGTGGTCTGCCTGAAGCAGATTGCCCGTCCCCTCCATCAAACGTCAGTCATCTTTTCGGCCGTTTGGGTATAGAGAGCCTCCAAGCGTCAATCCTTGTTACTTGTCCTGAGAACAGAGTTCCCTCCCTCCATCATAAATAACTTCATCGTTTCGGCCGTTGAGGGAGATAGCAATTCCGTGCCCAGCTCATCGTTGGCTTTCTTAAACATAGTATTTGCCCGCCCCTCCATAGACTTTTCATCTTTCGGCAGCTTATGAGGGAAGAGAGCATCCGCCCACGTCATCTGTTTCTTAGCCTGAAGACATATGCCCTCCCTTCCATCACTTCCCTCTTCGGTCCGTTTGTTTATGATGCAAGTCCGTCCCTCATCATCGGTTTGCTTTCGCGTGAGATACATACTTTCATCCTCACCTCTCATAACTGTCATCATTTTTTCGGGTTCTTTCGGGCCGTTATTGATAGAGCAGGCCGTCCCAGCGTCACAGGGGCTGGCCTGAAGAACATAGGTCTTCTCCCTCCAAACGGTCATCTTCGGCCTGTTAGAGGGATAGAGCAGCCGCCCGCTTCATCATTGGTCTGTCCTGAAGAACAGAGTGCCCTCCCTCCATAACTGTCATGCTTCTTTGTCGTCTCTTGGGAGGGGAGAGAGCAGGCCGGTCCCAGCGTCGATCGGGGCTGGCATGAGACAGATTTGACTCCCTCCAGAACTGTCAATCTTTTCGGCCGTTGAGGGAGAGAGCAGGCCCGGCCCATCGTCATCTGGGGCTGGCCTGAAGACAGAGTGCCCTCCCTCCATAACTGTCATCTTTCGGCCGTTTGAGGGAGAGAGCATGCCGGCCCAGCTCATCGGTGGCGGGCCTGAAACAGAGTGCCCTCCCTCCTAACTGCTCATCTTTCGGCCGTTGAGGGAAGAGCAGGCCGGCCCCATTCGTCATTCGGGGACTGGCCTGATACAGATGCCCCTCCCTCCTAACTGATCATCGTTCGGCCGTTGAGGGGAGAGAGCGGCCGGCCCCAGCGTCATCGGGGGCTGCCTGAGACAGAGTCCCTCCCCTCCATAACTGGTCATCTTTTCATCCGGCCAGTTGAGGGAGAAGCCAGGGCCCGCCCAGCGTCTCGGGGGCTGGCACTTAGACAGAGGCCTCCCTCCATAACTGTCATCTTTTTCGGACCGTTGAGGGAGAGAGCAGGGCCGGCCCAGCGTCATCGGGTCTGGCCGGAGAGACAGAGTGCCCTCCCTCCTAAATGTCTCTTTTCGGCGTTTAAAGGGAGAGAGGCAGGCCGGCACACGTCATCGGGGCATGGCTGAAGAACAGGAGGTGCCCCCGCCATGAACGTCCAATCTTTTTCGACCGTTGAAGGGAGAGAGCAGGCCGGACCCAGCGTCATCTCGTGGGCTGGCCGAAGACAGAGTGCCCTCCCTCCATAACTGTCATCTTTCGGCCGTTAGAAGAGAGCAGGCCGTCCACAGCGTCACGGGCTGGCCTGAACAAGTGCCCGCCCGCCATAATGTCAGCTTAGCGTCCGTTGAGGGAGGAGCGGCCCGGCCCAGCGTACATCGGGGGCTGGCCTGAAGACAAGGGACCCGTCCCTCCATAATGTCAGCGTTCGGGCAGTTTGGGGGAGAGAGCAGGCCGGCCGCAGCGTCACGGGGGCTGGCCTGAAGACAGAGGTGCCCTCCCTCCATAAAACTGTCTCTTTCGGCCGTTGGGGAGAGAGCAGTGCCGGCCCAGCCGTCATCGGGGGCTGGACGAAGACAGAGTGGCCTCCCTCCATAACTGTCATCTTTTCGGCCGTTTGGGAGAAGCAGGCCGGCCCAACGCTTGATCGGAGGGCTGGCCTGAAGACAAGGGCCCTCCCTCCAGAACTGTCATCTTTCGCGGCGTTGGGGGAGAGAGCGGCGGCCCAGCGTCATCGGGGGCTGGCCCTGAAGACGGAGTGCCCTCCTCCAGACTGTCATCTTTCGGCCGTTGGGGGAGAGAGCATGCGCCGCCCAGCGTCATCGGGGGCGGGCCGAAACGAGTGCCCTCCCCTCCATACATGGCATCTTTGCGGCCGTAAGAGAGCGAGCAGCCGGCCCCAGCGTCATCTGGGCGGGGTCTGGCCTTGAAACAGAGTGCCCTCCCTCCAATAACTGTCATCTTTCGGTTGCGGCCGTTGGGGAGAGAGCAGGCCGCCCCAGCGGCATCGGGGCTGGACTGAAGACGAGAGTGCCAATCCCTCCATAACTGTCCACTTTTCGTCGGCCGTTGAGGGAGAGAGCAGCCGGCCAGCGTCATCGGGGTCTGTGCCGTGAAGACGAGTGCCCCCCTACCATAACTGTCATCTTTCGGCCGTTGAGGGAGAGAGCAGGCCGGCCCAGCGTCATCGGGGGCTGGCCGGAAGACAGAGTGCCCTCCCTCCGATAACTGTACTTTCAGGCCGTTGGGGGGAGAAGCAGGCCGGCCCAGCGTCATCGGGGGCTGGGCCCTGAAGGGCACAGAGTTTGCCCTCCCTCAATAACATAACTGTCATCTTTCTGGTCGGCGGTTGGGGCCGAGAGAGCGCAGGCCGGCCCAGCCGTACATCGGGGGCTGGACCTGAAGACAGATGTGCCCTCTCCCTCCATAGACTGTTCATCTTTCGGCCGTTGCGGAGGAGATGAGCAGGCGCGCCCAGCGTCAATCGGGGGCTGGCCTGACGACAAGCAGTGCCCTCCCTCCATGAACTGTCATCTTGTCGGCCGTTGGGGGAGAGAGAGCAGGCCAGGCCCAGCGTCTCAAGCGGGGGCTGGCCTGACAGACTAGAGTGCTCCTCCCTCCATAACTGGTCATCTTTCTGCCGTTGAGGGATGGAGAGAGCAGGGCCGCCCACGTCAGCCGGGGGCGGGGCCTGAAGACAGGAGTGGCCCTCCCTCCATAACTGGGTCACTTTCGGGGTTTCCGGCCGTTGGGGAGAGAGCAGCCGCCCATGCGTCATCGGGGGCTGCCTGAAGACAGAGTGCCCTCCCTCCATAACTGTCATCTTTTCGCCGTTGGGGGGAGGAGCAGGCCGGGCCCAGCAGCGGTCATCTGGGGCGGCCTGAGACATGATTGCACTCCTCCCATAACTGTCCAGCTAGCCTGTCGGCCGTTGGGGAGAGAGCAGGCCGGCCCCACGTCGCGGGGCGGGCCTGAAGACGAGTGCCCTGCCCTCCATAAACGGTCAATCTTTCGGCCGTGTTGGGGGAGAGAGCATGCCTGCCCAGCGTCATCGGGGGCTGGCCTAAGACGAGTGCCCTCCCATACATAACTGCTCTTTCGGCCGTTGTTTATAGCAGTCCGGAGGCCCGGCCCAGCTATCTCAGGGCTGGCCTGAAGACGCGTGGCCCCTCCCTCCATAACGGTCAGCTTTCGGCCGTTGAGGAGAGAGCAAGGGCCGGCCCAAGAGGCATCAGGGGTCTGGCCTGAAGAGACAGTGTATCTTAAATTGTAGTGTATATTTTTCTTGTACTGTTATATAATTTTCTTGTACACCGCTATGATCTATTTGGAATAGTGGTTTATAAATAAAACACATTATTATTATTATTATTAATTGTGAAAAACAGAATGCTGGACTAGATACGCTTCTGGCCTAATCCATTTTCTCTTCATAACCTAAGAGCAGTCTTGTCTTATAGTGGTGACTCAATGTTTCGTGCAAAGATAAAACCCAAGGATTGTTTAAAATATAAAACAGCTATGAATGTCCATCAGAGACTTGTTGGGCCCTGGAAGAGGATGTAGTGTCAAGGTGCTTCTGGAATTGCTAGATAGTGTCATCCTTAGCATGCTTACTCTAAAGTAAATCTCTGAATTCAGTAGGGTATACATTCATCCCTGTACATGTGCTTAGGATGATTGCAACTTTACTTTTTATACTGGAAAAAATTATGCCCCAAGTTGTTATTTTATTATATGTATATGTTTATATCTTTTTAAGTTGTATTTTATCATTTTGTATAGTAAGCCATCCAAAGGTCAGAGTTATTGGGTGGTTTCATATAAATATAGCAGTAAATAAATAATTGTAAATAACTTTCTGAGAAGCTGACAAAGATGTGCAGCATCCTATTAAAAACCATAGTGCAGAGAGGCCATTAGTCTTAATTCAAGATTAATATGTAACTAATTGATAAGCTATTTTTATTTCTTTTCCCCAGAAAAAATTTGATGCTGATAATGTAGAACATTGGATCAAGGTAAGGAGAATAAAGTGATGGGCAGGAGGATGTACTGGGGAGACAGTCTGTTCTACAGTTTTGTTTAGTCAAGCTTGCTTTCTAACCATTAAGATCTGAAAATAAGCTCCATTCAATTCAATAAGATTTAATAATTATCAATAATAAGATTGTTTTGTACACAATAATTATATTTACTTTTTAATCAATTCAGTTTTCAGAATAGGACTAAAACCATATGTATACTCCCAAGTCATATGGAAGATGCAAGAGCAGGGTGGCTTAAATCCAAATTCCTAGTAATGAGTCAACAGTTGTATAATCCCACTGATGCAGTGGGTCTACTCCGGTTGGGATTAGCAGTTAGATATAGGCCTATGAATTTAGTCATGTTCTTCTGCCTTGTTTGCATTTGATACTGATGCTTAAGAATATGTGTAGTTAAAATTTTATAACTTCAGAGGAAGAGAGAGAGAGATTGTGCCAGTTATTGCACACTTACAGTACAATCCAAAGTGCATCTGAAAAGGAGAGTGAAATGGTCTTTTCCAATTTAATCTCATTTCCCTCCAGTAACCTTGATATGTGGGCTTGGGTTGTTCTATACATTGCTTATACAGAGGAGTGACTGTGCTCATTTATTGCAGCCAAAACAAGAGCCTATGGCACTCTAAAAACTAACAGTATGTGTTAGTCTTTAAGGTGCTTCAAGACTTATTGTGTGCATAATCCATAATATAGGCACATTTTCTCTGTGGTCTTAACTGCATCCTACATTTTAAGAAATGACCCAGTTCTCATTGTTTTTCAGTTGTCTTTACTCCA
>NC_056524.1:41719364-41764203 GCF_019175285.1 Sceloporus undulatus
CAGATTGAGGGAGCAGATAATTGAAAAGCAACCCAATAAACTCAGAGGCACATAGAGGCTGGCCTGTCCCACTCAGGGGAGAAGGAAGGAGGAAACGGGGGCTGCCAAAAAGGCCCGAGGTACAATCACTTTAAACAGTAAGCTGTTGCCTGTAGTTCTCTTTGGTCTCTGGTATGTTTGTGCAGTAGAAAGGGCAGAATAGTTCCACTAGTGTTTCTATTTAATCATTTTTTCATTCTAATTCTCAGTACTATGCAAGCATTTCCCAGGTTATAATAAACAATTATGAGCATGATTTGTTGGGTTTTTTAAAAAATAAATAAATCTGAATTTGAATCTAAATGGAAACTGGGGAGTGGCAAATAACATGAATGCTTGTTTTTGTTGTGGATCTCTTGGTTCTGTATATACTCTCAACATACAGGCTGGGTTCCGTTTGCAGTAGAATGTCCTCCCTTTTGAACAGTATCGTTTCTGCATTTACACTGGTAACTTAGGCCCATTACAGACGGGTGTTAAAGTAATGTCCCCAGGACGTACTAGGGTTAGGAAAAGGGCTTCCATTCCGAACCCTAGTACATCCTGGGACGTACAAAATGGCAGTGCCCGTTCTACACAGGCGCTGCCATTTTGACGTCGCGGATGCCTAGCGTCCGCACATCGCGCGACACTAATGATGTTGCGAGTGCGCCATGGCGCCTTGCAGCATCATTAGCGCGCCGCAGAAGAAGCACCATTGTGGGGCTTTCTTTTTACTCGCCAGGGAGCCTCTGGTATGTAAGCTGCGGCTCCCTCATGGAGCAAGCAGAGGCGCCGCAGACCGCCTTTTCTGGCAGTCGGTAAAAAGCCCTAGTATCAGTTAAATATTTTTTTAAAACAAGCGTTGGAGAAATTATGGATAGTAGGCCTATTAGCAGTTCTAAGAACTAACAGAACCTCCATGAGCATAGCAGTATAGCAACTATATTCATACATAGAAACATATAAGAAGGACTCAGTCCAGGCTGTGGAGTTTTTCCATAGCATCTTCCAGTTTCAACATGAGAACAGGACGGTGGATTAGAGGAATCTTTGGTCCATTCTGGCAGGTTTATAGACTGTTCAGAGAAGCTGATGAATAACGGGTCTTCAAGACTGCTGAACTGGTAAGCAATGATAGTGAAGGGAAGTGCCACGCCATGGGAAACATGGTGCATTTCACTTGATGGTGAAAAGGAACCACATACAGATCAATATGCAAGGGTGAAGAAAAGGAGTTATTTGAAAATACTGGCTCTTACTAGGGAATCAGGGCAAATTAATAAGACATTAGTGTATGTTGGTCAGCTTTTCCAGGGTCTGTGATAAAATCAGGCAAATTATCAAATTAAATTAAAGGCTGGATCACGGCTAACATGGGGGGAATAGACTGCCCCAAAGGGGTGGCTTCAAACTGCCCCTGTGAAAGCTGGGTTGGGGCCATGGCAACCACACGCCGCAGCCCAATCTGGCTTTTTGCCAGCCCAAAAGAAGCAGCAAATTGCTGCTCCTTTTTCAGCTGGCAAAAAATCTGCTTGCGGTTTTATGACACACGTGCAGTGTGTAAATGCCACACAGCAGAGTGCTGTCAAGCTGGCCCACGTGTGGGGGGCAGGCGGCATGACGCCGGCTTCTGGGCAGCTTCAGAGCATGTGTTGTCAAAATGCCATTTTCTGAAACCTCCCGGAAGCTGACACAAAGGAGCTATCTGTTTCACCCCCAATTGCCTTTTTCTTTGCTTCTTTTTTTACATCCTTAGTTACAGGCCCCTTGGTTTATCTTCACCTATACATGGGTCCAAGCAAATTCCATAATTATAAGTCAATCTGGTGGATAAATGAGGATAGATGGGGCCCCAATTTATCCACCGATTGACTTATAATATATAAGGTAATCAAATATGAATAATACCAACAAATTTTAAAAGATCAAGAATAAACATCTTGCAGAAGCTTACTTGGAAGTAAATATTAAAAAATCCAGTGGAACTTGCTTCTGAGAACATGTGTTTCCACATGAATTTTATTGTTCTTGCTATTTTACAGCTTCAGTTTTAGTTGCCTCTTCTCATCCCCAAAAAATGTTACTGCTTTCACCAATAGGCTCAAGAACTGCTTAGTGACTGGAGAATTCCAAACTGAAACTGGAACTGAGAGTGATCATGAGGGTGATGCTGGAAATCATATCATCTCTGTTCCTCCCCAGAGTCCTCTGTTGCCTTTCAGAATACGAGAAATTTGATGGTGAGAACTTGCCTGGATTCAGTGTTAGAGCTAGAAAATGTGTTATAGAATCAAGAATCATAGAGTTGGAAGAGACCACAAGGGCCATCCAGTCCAACCCCTGCCATGCAGGAAATCCAAATCAAAGCATACCTGACAGATGGCCATCCAGCCTCTGTTTAAAGACCTCCACGGAAGGAGACTCTATCACCCTCCGAGGAGTGGCATTTCACTGTCGAACAGCCCTTATGTCAGGAAGTTTCTCCTAATGTTCAGGTGGAATCTCTTTTCCTGGAGCTTGCATCCATTGTTCCGGGTTGGTTCTCTGGAGCAGCAGAAACAAGCTTGCTCCCTCTTCAACATGACATCCTTTCAAATATTTAAACAGGGCTATCATATCACCTCTTAACCTCTTTTCTCCAGGCTAAACATCCCCAGCTCCCTAAGTCATTCCTCATAGGGCAGTTTCCAGACCTTTCACCATTTTTGTCGCCCTCCTTTGGACACCGCCAGTTTCCAATGTCTTTCTGACTTGTGGCCCCAGAACTGGACACGATATTCTAGGTTCTAGGTGGGGCCTGACCAAAGCAGAATACAGTGGCACTATTACTTCTCTTCATCTAGACACTATACTTTTATTGATGCAGTCTAAAATTGCATTGGCCTTTTAGCTGCCGCATCACACTGTTCACTCATGTTCAACTTGTGGTCTACTTGGACTCCTAGATCCCTTTCACACGTAGTTTCATTCAGCCAGGTGTCCCCCCATCCTATATCTGTGCATTTTATTTTTCCGCCCTAAGTGCAATACCTTACATTTCTCCGTGTTGAATTTCATTTTGTTAGCTGTGGCCCAGCTTTCTAGTCTATTCAGGTCATTATGATGATACTGAACACACTGTAACAGGAACTTAATGTTCAAGTGAATGACTCTTGGCCGCATGTATATATGTTTATAGCTACAGTGCCAGTGGACGAAGCATTCTGTACCTCTGTTAGTATGCACTGTCTTCATATTAAAATGGCTTATTTCCATGAGAGATAGAGAAAGTGAAATTCCTAGTTGAATCCCAGTTTGAGAATTGCTACTATGAATAATTTGGGCATTTACAAAAAGACTGACAGTTTTGAATACAAGTTATTGTAAAATCATAATTTGTCTTGTGTAAACTTTGGCATCAGATCTTGTAGCATAAGCAGCAAACACATGAAATTAAAAAGGAAAGTTTAATACTATTTGAAGATTGTTTGTCTTAGTAACAT
Organism: Sceloporus undulatus; assembly: GCF_019175285.1. NCBI lineage: Eukaryota > Metazoa > Chordata > Lepidosauria > Squamata > Phrynosomatidae > Sceloporus > Sceloporus undulatus. Next base: position 41,722,868 of record NC_056524.1, read on the forward strand.
CTGGTTCTGCTTTATTTTTTTTATTTTCCTAAATCTAGTTAGCTGCTCTTGGTACTAACATTCCTTGTGATTGCCATCACTGTGTGCAGAGCTGTCATTAGGGAGTGCAGGGGGTGCGGACCACACCAAGTAGCACTTCAGAGGGAAGGTGACACCTGGTTGGGCTCTGATCCTGCTGCAGAGGTCTTAATTAAGAATTCCCATTGATGTGTTCATTACAACAAAATTAAGTCTCTTTAATAATAATAATAATAATAATAATAATTTGTACAGTGGTGCCTCGGGTTATGAAATTAATTCGTTCCGCCGCGGCGTTCGTAACCCGATGCATTTCGCAAGCCGAAAAAGGCTTTTCCAAAGCGCGGCTAGCGGTCGCATTTGAATTTCGCGCCGAAAAAAATTTCGTAACCCGAAAAAACCTTCGTATCCCGGAACAGTTTTTTTCAATGGAGCTTTTTCGTATCCCGGAAATTTCGTAACGCGGCGCATTCGTATCCCGGGGTACCACTGTATTCCGCTTTTCCACAAAGGAATCAAAGCGGATTCCAACAGTACTTATTTCAGTACTGTATACAAGGCGAATGCCATCTAACAACTAAATTAAGTTCCACTGATTTCAGTAGATAGGATAATGCTGGATTTAGCATTGTATGTCCATAATTTCTTTATATGACTTATGCATTATAGATTTATATGAATATTTGGAAGAAGAGTTGGAAGATACCACAGTGCAGGATTTTTTGCAGCATCTGTTGCAAAGTGAAGTTGTGAGCAGTGGTATATTGGAAGATCTTAGAACTGAAGATCTTAAAGAGAAAAGGAAAACCAGGGACCCACGAATTACCATGGATTTAAGACATAAACAGGTGGCTTTTAAAACAGCCTTCTTTTACATGAGAAATTCCTTTTTAAAAAACTTGCAAGGTCTGGTGCATACTGGTCAAACATGGGCTGCAATCCCGCATTACCCAGCATAGTAGTTCTTGATGTAGATTTATGCTAGGCTGAGTGATCTATTGGCCTTTTGGACTTAGCATATAGCTACTGAAGCCTCCTTCCTTTGCTGTTCTGTACGTTGTGGGGAGCAGGCAAGATTGGATTTATTCCCATAGCCAGATCCACCAGGGCCTTCTAGAGATCAAGGGGTGCTGTTATTATTTTATGTTTGCTATGAGGACATAGCTCCTGATCTTGGCTGCTCTCCACAAGGCATGGGATAGACATGCGGGATGAGCTTTACAGTTAAGAGGTTGTATGGTAAGTTATAGGAAGGCTTGGGCCACTGCAGTGGGAAGAAAGGAACCAATCTCTGCAGCACCCAAAAAAGGACATGCGGAGACATATGAGGAAAATGTACATATATATACTCCACTTACAGGACATTAGTATGCTGTTAGGTGTGCTATGTTTAACAGAATAACTTGCTGAATATTTATTCTATAGTAGCTCAATTGGAGTCAACACTAAATCACTGATCAATTGTCCTGCAAAGACAGGACTGGTAAATCAGGATCCTTTTGCCTGTTTCTGTGGCACCTTACCCTATATATGCCCATCTGAAGATTGAAATATTCTGGAGGGCTACCTTTTGCCCCACTGGTAAAATCAATGCGTTGTGTGGGGAAATGGGAGAGGGCCTCAGCAGTTGTGACAATGCAGTTGTGGAACAATAACCCTTTGCAGGCTAGCTAGTGCCAACTCTGGGTTCAGTTTGGTCCCAAGTAATGCCATAGCTATCTATTAAAGCTTTTGAGGACTATGTGGTTCACTTTAAAAGTTTACATATGTGCATTAAACTATTGTAACCTTTTAAACCTGTTTTAATTTGTTGACATAAATACATTTTTAGATTTTTTTTAAAAAGCATTTTGTTTTAATCTGTTTATATTGATTTTACTTATATGTTACTCTGATCCAATTATATATGGCAGAATGGAAATATTTAAATAAATAAATAAATAAAATATTTTCAATAATGACCTCTATGTTAACACATAATCAGTATTTTTGTACATGTCAGTTATGGAGAGAGTTACCACATGCAGCTCCATGGACACTTTGCCATTTGTCGCTTCCAAATGATTTTGATACTTGAGTGCTATCAAGTCCTGATGATGTCAGCTGAGGAAATTGGAAAGAAGAGTGTAACAATGGGTCTATAGTTCATATTCTGTATTTCTTCATGCATTTCCTAAGCATGTGATGTTGTCTGAAAAAATCTCAGTGAAAAAGAAATGAGTCATCTGCAAGTGTGATGTGACCCTCAGAGTAACAAACTAGTAATGCTTGATTGCTGAGGATACCCTGACAATGTAAAAAACACTGAATTTTAACTGCTGCCTTACTTCTCTTATTCAGGTGAAAGAAAATCGGTTGAGACGGCAGAAAGAGCTTGAACGTCTAAAACAAGAGAAAACCTTGAAAAAATTTGCTATGTCAGAGGCTCAGAAACAACTCCAGGCAGAGAAAAAGAAAAAGGCTTTGAAAGCCAAAAAAGAAGAGGAGGAAATCCAAAAACAGATGGTGAAGCTGCGAAAAGAGTTGATAGATAGAAGGCAACTGATGGAAGAAGCACGGAAGATGTATGTTTAGAATCAAACCATACAATTCCTGGTGTATTTTTCGTCCCTGGGCAGAATCTAAAAAAGAATGCATGATGGAAAATGTTACTAAATCTAGGCAGTTTCTAGAGCTGGTCAGTTTTTGGATGAGAGATAGGCTGGGAAAACCTGTGCATGCCACCTTGAATTCTGAGGGAACTAAGGTAGGATGTTCTTCTAATTTATTTTAGGATCTCATTATCTGGATACAGAAAATTTATTTCAATTTTTACATATAGAAAATGGGTTTTCCTTGTTTCCAGAATTTCTCAGAATGCTCTTTGAAATGCATGTCCAATAGCCAGATGCATCTTTACAAGGAGATCATACAGCTAGCCTTACTTGCATAGTTTATGTAAAAGATAGGATCTGATAACTGTCTCACAATGACATGAAAAGATAATCATAATCTTTTTTAAAACATACTGTTTGCCTCTTAACTCCTTAAAAATTGCCTTAATTTTCAGGGAAAGAAAGAGACAAAGTTTAAAGAGAACTCAGAGGCTGGTAGAATTAGGCCTGCTTCCTAGTGAGTCAGGCTATATAGATTGGGAGAAAGAACAACAACAAAAGGAGAAACACATCAAAATACAAGAGCTGCTGAAGAAGGTTGATGTTGCAAATCAGAAGGTGAGCTCTTTCATATTCCTTATATGACAAGAGCCAGTATGCTGCTATGTACTTCCTGATCGTTCGTGCGCCAAGCAAGAACTTCCGAATAAACTCAGAACTTATGTCCATGGTTTGTTTGTTGTGGCATCCAAAGCTGGTACTCATGCTTGTTCTTCCCCTAACAGGCCAGAACAAGCCATGGCTTATGACTGGCACACTGTGGGAAAGAAGCAAGAATGTCAAGTTTGGATGCTACAGTAAACAAAACCAGGGGTGTTTTGCTTTTCCCATTTGTGATTAAAGGAATTGGACAGCATGCCTGCTCGTAAATAATAAGCCAGGTTTGCCCTGGAATCCTAGCTTATTATAACATGCACATTCGTTCTTTTTCAGTACCTTAAAGCATAACGTTGTTTTTAGCATCTCCTGGGCAGTTCTCACTAAACCAAAAAACCCACCTACCTGCCAATTGTATTAAAACAGCCTGAAGATTAAACATAGAGATATCAAGATGTTCCTGGGGGGTGGGAGAGTGAAAAGGACAAGAGTATGGATTGTTTGCACATGAGTGGCAGAAATTGGGACATGGTTTGGAAACTTTTTCCTGGTTTAATTTATACCTGGGAATATTGACTGTACATAGATGGTTTTTGATTTCTAGGCAATTTCTTCTAAAATCTTTTAAAGGCCTTTTTAATTTGCTTTCTTTATTGTTGTTGTTAAACATCCTCAAGTCGATCTTGACTCATGGTGACCCTGTGGATGAGGCATTTCCATCCTTCACTACTTTTCTTAGTTCTTTTAGATTCATACCTGTGACCACCTTAATAGAGTCCATCCATCTAGCATGTGGTCTTCCTCCCTTTCTACTTCTCTCCACCTTTCCTAGCATTATTGTCTTCTCTAAAGAGTCGTGCCATCTCATGACATGGCTAAAGTACGACAGCCTCAGTTTAATCATCTTGCCTTCCACGGAGATTTCAGGCTTGATCTGTTCTAGGACACTTTTTTTTAACACAGCTATTTTAGAAAAGTGAAAACAAAAAAGTCAGTCATTAAATGTGTGAATGTGTAAATACAGATTTGAGGAGGGAAGTATAACAGCAAGTGAGTTGTAAAGGCATTTGCAGCTCTTTTCAGCATGAAAGAACTGATAACAAACTGTGGATATGCTAGAATATAGCTGATTTCATTAATCTTCTCAGTGTAGTGCCTACAGAAGTACTTCTCTGCCTGGTATAAGCTTATTCTGGATCTCAGGCTTAAGATGGGAAAAGCAAGAGCTCTTGCAGACTGGAAGTGCCAACTGAAGACTCTGCGAGCTTGGAGAGATTACGTATGGTCTCAGAAACTGAAGCAGGAGACTCAAAAAATGGAGGACCAGCTTCGGGATCAGAATAGGTAGCAATTCTTAATTTCTTTGTGAGGAAAACATCTAGTGTTTTGTTGGAACAGATACAAATTTTTGTACCAGAAGCAAAAGGATAAAATTACATCACCCTGTTCCTTTTTTGTTTTTAAATGGACTGCTAAAAAAATACAAGGTGATTATGAATTAGTGAGTGTAATAGCATTTTGAACTTGATTTGTTAAAACTCATTTGTCACCTGCAGAAGCCTGCAACAAGTTTATACTGAAAGGTACTGTTTAAAAGGAATTATCTCAGTTGAACTCCATTTTCTGTAATAAATTTGTATCGCATCTATTGGGTTTGTTAGAGCAAACAGAGCGTATATATAATGTATTTATCCCTCTCAATAAGTCTAACAATAAAAGTTTTACTTAAAACCACTAATCCCTTATCAGTATTTGTATTAAACAGTGGAACTGAGTTTCCCATTATCTAGTCTACCAAAGAATCAGGATAAATGGATCCTGCATAAAGCTGTTGACTCTTTCTGGAAGCTATTTACAAGTCAGAGGAACCAGAACTAAGTATTGGTCTGTTGTCATCTGAACCTTGTTTTTCCTTCCCAACAAATACTTGGATTGTAAATTTGTGGAGGGATCTTTTCCTCACTTGGGGGATTATTACTAGCAGGGCTCAAAGGCTGCTTTCAGCTTATGAAACTAGAAGCCATTCTTGATACTGGGAAACATTACTTTTGGACAGGTTATTACTGAGCTATTGCAAGAGTAGTTAAATATGTGATGAAAATACTTTTCCTATTGTGTGGGAACACCACTGGAAGTTAAAAATGAAGGTATAAGATGGCATGCCTTTGGACTCTTCTGTTCAATCAAACTGTTTCTTATTGACTTATGGTAAGGTTGTCCATGCAGTAGTTATAGTAAGAAAAGGGATGTGCCATCTAAAATTTGATGCTGGGCATCATTGAACCAGGACAGAGTAATAGTCCTTCCAACCAAAATACCCTATGATTAACTTTAATGAATCTATTTGCACTAAGGAAAAAACAGTTGGCTACAGAATTTAATCGGAAATGCATTTTGCGCCACTGTTTTGCTGAATGGCAATGCTGGAGTCGAGCAGAGGTGGAAAAGAGAGAGTTACATTTGAAAAAGGAAGAAACAAGGATGAAAATGGCAAAGCTACTAGAGGAAGTGACACTGGGGAAACTTGATATGTCTAGCTCATGGGATGACAAGAGACACCATGAGACAGAAGAAGCTGAAGACCAGTCTGTGAGTCATACGGAGGTAAATTACATTTTCACATTATGTACTTTTACACACTTTCTTATTTATTTATTTATTTGATGTAGTTACAAATATTTGTACACTGCTTACAAATGAAAAGTTTAACGTGGTATAGAACAATAATAAAAGATACAGGAGAAAAACCATATATTTAAAATGCATTCATACTTATCTATAAAAATATGATAGATTGGTGACACTAGGAAGGTTTTAAAACTGATAAGTCTTCAAAATGCTTCCAAAATCAAAAATGTCTAGAGTATGAGGATAGAATATTCTTCATAATGCTCCATTGCCTGCCACCAGACTACTGCAGGAGCATATAGTATAATCAGAAGAAATGAATGACTTCAAGAACCAAGAACCAAATGGGGCTGTAAGAATGATCTAAGAAAAATTGTTTAGGTCTTTATATGCTAAACTAAAACATATGCAAACTTTTAATCCTACCCCAGTAGTAAATTGAAAACACATGCATATGCACAGATAGACACACTGAGTCAGATAGTCTAGCCACCAATCCCAGCTATAGTTTTTACTTTAAAATAGATGTTTGGCCCCTGATTGCGAATCTGAATATGGATAAACTGCATTGCAGAAATGACATGGTTGCATTACAGACCTCTTGCCTATTATCTCTGATGCTCTTCAAAAGCCATCTTATAAAATTATTTGCTGTCTAGAGGTGCATACTATTTTTATTAGTAATAAAAATATTTCTTCAGATTTTTGTAGAACAATTTTTTTTTTTAAAAAAAAAAGAAGAATAATCTGGATGAAAGAAATCCTGCCCGCAAATTAATGTAGGTTTCCTTTTTCAAAGGCCAACAAGGAGACTAGTTAGAAAGTTCATATGAGCTCTGGGCCCATGCCAAATTAGACTACCTGTAGAGTCCTGGGAGACAAGGCATACTGTAAGTGAAGCAAACACAAAATCTTTCATTAAGTGAATAACATAGGCTGATACGCTTGCACACAGTTGATGTATATCCTGGCTTATTGTTGCATCTGAACATAGCTAGAGAGTAGAATCAGTGTGTTCTCCAGAAGTTGGCCCTCTTTATTGGCAAGAAATTTTTAAAAATAGCTTTGAGGTTTCTTCAAACTATGTACAGTACACGTTTTTTTCAAAGTATGTATTTTTTAATGATTGCTAAAGATACTGCAATACAAACAATGTAAAATATGAAGCATCAGGATGACTTGTCAGTTTGGTGGACCACCATAGACAGTTTCTGGGAAATTGGAGTGCTCAAAAAAATGTCATGGAACAAATATAAGTATTTTGCTTTATCTTTTTAACTTATTATGAGGGAATTATGACCTCCCAGATGTTTCAGAGTACAGCTGCCACAGTGTCTAATAGATATTAGACACTGTGGGAGCTGTAGTCTGAAATATCTGGAAGGTCATAGCTATGTTCAACACATGCTGAGTTGAACTACTTGGAATTATAGATCAAAACATCTGAAGGACCATCAGCCTCCATCAGCCATTTTGGGGTAACTATCTTTTAGGGGCCTGTCTTCTTTCTACTTGTTGATTTCCATCATTTTTCTTTGGATGTAGGCAGACAGGTAGAAGACTCTTGAAATTCTTAAACATCGTCTAAAAAAGCAGCTTTTTCCCCTATAAGAGTAATCCAGCTGGGGAGTCATTGAAGCATTATGGAACAGTTGCTATGGGTTATTTTCAGCTTCATAACAGAAAAATGCTTGTTGACTGATGACAGAAATAGTAACTTTTCATATAGTTTAGAGTTTTTTCTTCTCTTATCAGGTAACTGAAATACCCCTATTACAGGGTGATGCTACAACTGAAAAAGTTGAAAAAACAAGTTCCTACTCTTTAGAGACAAGTCAGAAATTTGACCTTCATTCACCTCCAAAGCCTAAATGGGCATGGCAAGTTACTCTGAAGCATGCTGCTTTCAATAATCAGGACAATGCCATGTTTGGTAATCAAACAAGAAGCTGTTTGCAACATCTCGGTAAGCCAAAACAAAAACCAACCCCTGCTTTCTGGGGTCCTATGGAGCACCGTCATGCTTTCCAGCAACAGCTGATTGAAGTACAGAGACAGCAGCTTCAAGAACAGCAAGAACTGATCCTTAAACTTCAGGAAAATGAGAGACTAAAGACAGCCAGGGAGGAGGCTGCACGAGCAACAGCTGCTACTTTAGCACTTGACAATCATGTACAAAAAAACAAGGAAAGAAAGAAATCAAATTTCAGTAACACAGAACCATTAAGGTACTTTATTAATATCCTTTCCGAAGCCTGCTTTCAGACGGGGGAGGGGGGTTTCATTAGTCTTGAAGGGCCACATCTGCCACTCCCAAAATCTAGGGGGGGGGGAAATTCCCCAAATTTCCACTCAAATGCCCTCTGGGGATGTGGCATTTTTGCCACGTTTTAGGCCCCCTGGACCATTTTAGGCCCAAGAGAGCCCTTTTTATAAAATATGAAGTGACCAGAAATCACACAAAACATTGCAAAGGTGCTGCTAAGGCACCTAGAGTGCATATTGACCCCCCCCCCCAAGGGTGATAATTTTGATTTCCAGCCTAAGGGACAAAAGTGTGGTATGAATAAAGTGATGGGTGGGTTTTTGTTTTGTTTTTTTTTTGGTTTTTTTTTTATTTTATTTTTTTTTTTTTTTACCACTGGGGGCTATATGTGGCACACAGCTGCATTTTGCCCACTACTGATTTAAGGTAATCAAACATTTTTTTAAACATACTTGATTGCTCATTAGAGGCTGGACATTGCCCAATGCAAATTGATAATATGTTGGATTTTTTTCCACATTGTTTTTTGTGGGTTTTTCGGACTATGTAGCCATGTTCTAGAAGAATTTATTCCTGACGTTTCGCCAGCATTCTCAGAAGATGCCAGCCATAGATGCTGGCAAAACGTCAGGAATAAACTCTTCTACAACATGGCTACATAGCCCGAAAAAACCACAAAAAACTATGGATGCCAGACATGAAAGCCTTTGACTTTTCCCAGATTATTTTAACAATATAATAGTTATTATTGATAATAGGTTGTGTATTAAAATGCTGGCAAAAAGCCAGCTTTTCTGCTGTCACATTGGCTTTGTAGCGTTCCTATGATGTGTGGCATATAAACACTGGAGTGCTACAAAGCTGCCCACCATGTAGTTGGGCGGGCAGCTTCATGGCATCTTCCTGCCGGCTTGGGGACGGGCATCATCTAAATGACATTCTCCCAAGCCGCCAGGAAGCCTCCACAAAGCCCCTATTTCTGGTTAAATGAACTAAAATGGCCTCTTGTATATTCCTGTATTATATATTTCTCCCTTGTTCATCCAGCCTACCTTCCACTATCACCATGTATGCTATGACTTTTTAATTTTCTTATACGTTCATATGCATTGTAAGTTTCTTTCCCTGCCAACTTCTATTTCTTACAGGTCAGAAAAATCCCATCCAGCTGTACAAAGCAGAAAGAACCTGAAACTGGTATCTACAACCCATCCCATACTTAGAGGTATATTAAATTTTATTGAATCTCTTCCTGAAATGCTTATGGAAACGTTCAGTAAAAAAAAAAAAAGACTTGTAGTCGGTCATAACTTAGTACATCTTAACATCTATTTGAACCTAGTCATAATGCTTCTTAGCTAGCTGTGGGTAGTTTTTTAATAGTTCACACAACTGATTCAGTATACACAGACATACTGAAGCTGTTTCATATTGTTTTCAACATATAATACAAAATTGTATATGTTCTCATTCACAGGGATTATGAAAAGACAGATTTTTTTTGTTTTTAAAGAAATCCGAAATAGAAAACAACAAACAAACAAAAACCCAGGAATAGCCAAACTCTGAAATGTTTAATAACAATTATCAGTCGAAGATATATCCATTGAAACATAGCTGTCTTTCCATTTCTTCTACACCAAAAAGAGGAAGCTTTTTTGAAATATTTCAAATATACAGTTTTCTTTGAACTGCAACAGTTTGGTCACAAATGAGGACACTTTGTCTCATCAGACGTTTTGGACGACAGCTCTGACCCTTCTTTACCACTGGCCTACTAGCTGGCACTGATAGAAATTGGTTGCCAAAATGTCTGAAGAGCCCTAGAGTCACCACCCTTGAACTCAGTAAACCTTTTCTTTCTTGTTGTTGACCTCACTGAGGACAGGCTGAGGTCACCACATTGTGACAACACATAGATGCTCAAATTTTAGATGACTTGTTGCTACTCTTATATTTCAACCAGTCTTGAGAAACACTAGGGTAAGATGTAATAATAGCTCAGAATAATTACTGAGGTCACCAAGTTACTACTTTAAAGTTGTGCATAAAATGCTAAATCTTTTGCTTGATGAATCTTTGATGCCTATAACTACTTTAATAATAATAATAATAATAATAATAAGAAGAAGAAGAAGAAGAAGAAGAAGCATATAGAGAGATCTTGTAGCACCTTTGAGACTAACTGAAAGAAAGTAGGCAGCATGAGCTTTCGTAGACTTCAGTAATGTGTTATTACGTTGTCTTTTATTCTATTTTTTATTTTCAAGACAAGTACAAATGTTTATTTGTTTCAATTACCTACATTCAGTTACATAGATGAAAAAATTCTATGTAAAACATGGCACTGAATTGTCTTGCCTTTTCAACTGATAAAAACATTGTTTTAAAATATGTATTGGTGTGTAACACCTTTCATAGACCAAAAAAAGAGCACAAGTTTGGGTTCAAGCTTTTGAAATCTCAGATCACTTCATCAGGCAAGGTAATTTAAAATGAAAGAGTGGAGAAAACATGGCTTGATGTGGAGGGGCTGTAGACATTGAAGTTAGACTAGGTGAAACTATCACATGAGCAGCTCAAGATTCATTTGAATATTTGCTAGTCACCACAGTTTCATAGCCCTTTTTTTTTTTAAGAATCAAATTCTTACCCCTTTTCTAGGAGAGTATAACCTTTGATAATTTACCGTTAGTAGATACTGCTGCAAGCAGAAATAACCATTGTCCCCTACTTAAGAAATTTTCTTCCCAACACAAGTTGCCACTGTTTAGACAGAATGTAGTGCTAGATTAAAAACATGCTAGTTCTGATGTTCTTCAGTTTTGTATTACCAGGTCAAATCAGAAATACCTTTGCTATTTTTCCCTAATTCATGTATTCATATTCTTTATTCTTCTTTTTTAGCTATGGAAGAGAGAGCAATTCAGCGAGCAGAACGGAGAAAGGAATTAGAAGAAGCAAAGAGGAAACGAGAAGAGGAGAAGCTTGTAAGTCTAGCTGAATGTTTCCTTAAACTGACACTGAGGTATTCTTTTAAAACAAAATCCGTTTTTTTTTTTTTTATTATTTCAAAACCAAAACCAAAATATTTGAAAACTAAACTTGGTATACCCTATAACAAAAACAAGATTGTTTAGTTGGACTAAATTTACCTTGTATTTAAACCATAGACAGGTAGCCAGAAGTGACAAGCTGTGTCATGTAAGTGAGCATGCATGTAGTCTGTTCCTCTTCTGGCACAGGTAGAATAATCATATAGGGTGTCATAGGTCAGAAGTCCCCATATTCTACATCCAGTGAAGAAATGCAGAGATGGCTGTTGGAGGGAGGATCTCAGTCCTCCCTTTGGCAGTTCCTACTGCAAATTATTTTCTAAGAAAACTAGATTTTGCAAGGCTTCACATCTAAAAAAACAAAGGCATTCCAACCTTTGGGTCTCCATATGATTTGGACTTCAGCTCCCATAAATATTGACTGTTGACCTAATTGGCTGGGGCTTTTGGGAGCTGAAGACCAAAGAAAATGGAGGGCCAAAGGCTGGGAACCACTGTCCTAGAAGATACTCAGTTCTTTCTTAATGCTCAAAGGGGATTATTCCAGGATAGGTCCATCTAGTTCTGCATTATATCATTATCAGAGCCAAACAGATGTATTTGAGAGGCTAACAAGTAGGGTAAAATGCACTGTCCTGTTGATTTGTGCCCAACTTCTTCCTTTCTACTTCTTGTTCTCACATGGAACATTCATTTGTCATTATTAATAATGTTTGATGGCATATCCACCATGAGTACCAAAATTATTCACATTAAGAGAAGTTTACACTGGTCTGGTGCTCCAAGACAAAGGGAAATATGCTCTATTTATTCTGTACTGGTGTAGAAAATCTGGCCAAGATCCCATTGAAAACTGGTGGAGTGATGGTCTGGGGACAGAAAGGCAGCTTGGTAGTGTGTTCAAATACAGTGTTGCAGCCAACAATCCATAGAAGGCTAGGAGAGAGTGGAGGTGGAAATAGCTGTCTAGCTTTCCTTTCACAACTAAGACATTGTAAAAAAAGGAACTGAATAATTCTTTGCCCAGTGACCATGGGGAGTTACTTCAGCATACGTCACAAACAGGATTCTAGCCTCTGTATTTCTGTGGGTTAGGAGGGGAGATTGACATGTGGTGGTTTTTCTTATTCCTTTTAGGCCAAAATGCAGGCTGAGGAAGAAGAGCGTCAAAGCAGAGAAGCAGCAGAGAAAGAAGCTCAATTAGAGAAGAGACGGGAAGAAAGAAAACTGCAAAAAATAGTGAGTAGATTATTGTGCCAACTTCTGTTCCACATTTTTGGCCCTTGAAAGCTTTAGTCATATTTGACTGCTGAGTGACACTTGGTCATGAGCAGCAGATATCAGTCTAATCCATTAGCACTTTTCAGAGAAGAGGAAAGCACTATTATTTTCATCTTTTTCTTGTAAAATATATTCTGTATATCATTCCTTCAAAGTGGAACTAATGATCACTTTTAGATCAATATCCATGGCCCCAGCTAATAAAAATACTATAGGGATAGCCTTCCTTTGAAGATGCCAGGCTTTGGGTGGTAGGAGGATAAAGCTAAACAGTTCCAGCTGTAGGTTTTGGAGTAGCTTTCAGTAGGCTTTGTTCCCTCATATTGTTCCCATTTCATTTGTTTCATTCTTTTATTTTATTCATACTGCTGCCCAGGAGGAGAGGGCAAGCACCTGGACACCGCTGCAGCTAGTTCATGGTCTTGACACTCAGTGAGAACAGGTGACGAAGAAGCAAGGAGGCAGAGGTGGGGTAGGGGGAAACAGGGCCAGGGATTTCTGAGAATCAGAACAGCCCTTCTGCTGGATCTTGAGGCTCAGCAGGTTCCAACAGTGCTCATCCATGCCATGGTTCAATCTTTGATAGTTTTTTTTAAAGGGAAATACTGCAGATTCATAATGATGTAGGTTGCAATGAGGGATTCTTGTGTCATAGTGCTGGAGTGTGAATGGAGGAGGTGGACTAGAACTCCCTCTGGGGAGTTCACACTCCAGCACCATGACACAAGAATCCCTCATTGCAACCTACATCATTATGAATCAGCAGTATTTCCCTTAAAAAAAACTATCAAAGATTGAACCATGGCATGAGGTGTAATTCAAAAAAGTAACATTTTCAAGCTCTGCAGTTACATGTGTGTGTGCGCGCGCCTTCAAATCAACTGTCAACTTATGATGCCACTATGAACTTCATAGAGTTTTCTTAGGTGAGGAATACTCAGAGGTGGTTTTGCCAATTTCTTCCTCTGAAATACAGCACACAGCACCTATTAATTGGTGGTCTCCCATCCAAGTTCTACCCAGAGCTGACCCTCCTTAGCTTCCATGTTGAGACAGGATCTGGTCCCTTTACCATCTTTATAGCACCATCTAATATGGCATGCATGACAATAGCACAATCTCCATCCTTTTATTTAGGAAGAACCTGTGTAATAATTGCATCTTCTCTGGTCAGTATTTCTGTTCATCAACTGCTGCAGTTAAGGAGTTTCAGTGATTGTGTTTTCTAGAGCAGTGTAAATATTTGTAAAACTTCAGAATATTTGTACTGGTAACTTATTAATATCTAGCCTGAATAGTGTGAAGGCACATATTCCCTGATCTTGGAAGCTAAGCAGGGTCAGGCTTGTTTAGTAATTCAATGAGGAACTGTCAAGGAATACCTAGTGCTGTAGGTAATATTTGGAGGAAGGGAATGGCACACCATCTCTGAGTGTTCTTGCCTAAGGAAGCTTTGTGAAATTAATGGAGTCCCTACCTATTGACAGGAAACTTGTAGCTGCATACTTAACAACAATAATGGTAATATCAGTTTGACAGATTAAAAGGAACTGTACTTTGAAAGGCCTTAAGTGTTTTCTTAGTAGCAATTTATTTATCATGCTAATTACCTGTAAAACAGATTAACAACAATAAGTGGCAAACATTCTTGATCCCATGGACTAATCTCTTATGTTTTGTTAATAACAGAAAGAACTGGAAAATCAGAAAAGATTAGAGAGAGAGCAGCAGCTGTTATCAAAAGCAAACAATCATTATAATAATGTCCTGCTCAAGAAGAGGGGTTTGGAACCCTGGAAAAAGCTAGTAGAGCAAACCCGGGAAAACGTGTTGGTAAGTACCGGGGGGGAAAATAAGCATCTTGAAAGAAATGTTGGCTTTGTGTGCGGATGACAAGTCCTGGGTCATTGTAAATCATTGCTGAATGTCCATCCAGTGAAACAGGAAGGCACCTGAATCTGGAGGGGGGGCACTCCCTTCTCTCTTTTTTATCTGACTTCCCCTGTGCCTCAGATGTACAGATGATGGGAAATTCCACTGCCTCGGTATATTTTTGGGGAAGGAATAGCTGACATGAAAGTTAAAAAGGAACCACTATCATTACTATATTATAGAAAGCACAATGTTTCATGGGACACTCTTCCATTGTAATGGAAAAATTGATAATTTTTAATGTAGTAGCTCACTATATGAGCATTTAACTTGCTGTGCTATTAAGACCACATTGGGCTCTCAAGATGAAGCCTGAAAATACATTGTGGTCAGCTACACTCAGATACAGATGAGATTAGATGCACTGATAAATCCAGTCCACACCAGTCCACATTTTATGTGGTACATTATCTAGAAGATGTAAACATATTGTTTCAACTACAGTATAGAGATGACAAGAAGAAGAAAAATCAGTTAAAATAGGATACAGTGGAAACATGAGAATGGAATGACAAATCATGTGTGGAAATAATATGCAGTTCAGTGGTGGTAATGCATTGAGGGAATAAGTGTCTTTCCAGATGTTGTTGGACAGTGGCTCCGATTATCCTTAGCCAGTGGCAAGTGGGGAGAGTATGGGCATTGTAGACCAGCAACAACTGCAAAGACTGCATATTCCCCATCCCTCTTTCAACAGTAAGCTAGAAGTAGTGTTGCTTGTCATGGGGCTTCCATAGCTGCAGCCCCTAAACAATCATTTGAGTGACTGGCTCTTTCTTGGTTTCTGGGCTCAGGTGGCACAAAAGCACCATTGCTTTAGACTGCAAAGAACATATCTGCTTGCCTGGCTTCATCATATGCAAGAGATTCTGGTTGGGAAAACAGTTAAGGCTGAAAACCTTTATTCCTCTCTATTGCTGAGAAGGTACTTCAGGATCTGGATGAAGGTAAGCAATAGCAGCCTCCCTCAGGAGATTCTAATCGTAGGCCTACAGGTTAAGGGCAGTCATGAAGAGTGATGGACACTTTGTTTGTTCAGAGTACATTAACAGATAATAAAGTGAGAGGCAATGGCTAGGTTGACCTGCAAAATTTTCCATCCAGCATAGCCATGATAGGTATGGATGTGAGAAACTTGTTTGTTTATGTTGGCTGTTGTTCTTTTCTGCCTTCAAGTCATTTCTGATTTATGGTGACCCGGACCTCAAGAGTCATAGTCCAACACTCAAACCATTATGCAATGCTGCCTCTCTATTTATTTAATTACTTCACGTATATGGCACTGAAAAACATTCTCTAGGCAACAGAGAGCAAGACTCAAAAGTGTGGGCTATGAACACCACCAGGAAGCTTATGCTTGGTTAAAGCCTTATTATGACATGGCAGTGAAAACTGTGCTTCCATTTCCACTGGAAGCTGGATCAGAGCAAAACTACATTGTTGTCCCAGACAGATTCCCCACAGCTTGAATTTATAATGTTTTCCTCCTATAGGATATTTGGCATGTGAAAGATTATGCCCTTACTGCTCATTTAAAAAGAAAGCTGAGGTTCTCAAGACATTGGAGTTACCAACAGAAACATCTCCCTCTCCAAAAAGTCTCTCATCTCACTTCTCTTTTCCCACTCAGATGTACAGGGATGAGAAATTACATTGCCTCAGTATATTTGTTATTTTTTTTAGTTGTTATTGCGTACTTTCAAGTCATTTCTGACTTATGGTGACCCTAAGGCGAACCTATCATGGGGTTTTCTTGGCAAGATTTGTTCAGAGGAGGTTTGCCATTGCCTTCCCCTGAGGCTGAGTGTGATTTGCCCAAGGTCACACGGGTTTACATGGCCGATCTGGGAATCAAACCCTGATATCCAGAGCCGCAGTCCAACAAAGCACTATGCAATGCTGGCTCTCATATCTGCTGCATACCTGTAGAAAACTTAAATGTTGCTGTAATTCTATCCTCTCTTTGGGTTTGTTGTCTAGTACAAGGATTATTTGTCTTCTCTGGAAGAGGATGCAAGAAAGCACCATGAAAGCTCCCTTACAAAAAAGGTCTTTTGGGCTTGGTTTGATGTATTTAGTGAGGAGAAGAGTGCACTCTGGGAAAAACAGAAGATTGCAGATCAATATAGTAACAGGTAATTATACCAATATACTGTAACATTTTCACTCAAGAAGTATTTATTGCAAGAAATGTTTTGCCCTTATTCTCTTGCTTCTGCCACACAAATGCAATGCAGTTCTTGATTCTGCTATGCTTTATTCATAATATTTAGAAGTAGTGAGTCCCTCAGGAACTTGGTGGTGTTTTAGGCTCAATGCATTCCTTGCCCCTCATATCTTTAAATATGTTATGTTGTTGGTTTCCTGTAAACTGTTGAGATTATCTTCCGTTGATTTTTCTTTTATTCTGACCTAGAAAACGTCTTATAAACTTTGAAAGCTTGTTCCAGGCATTGGAGGTGAAATGTTGAGTTTTGTGTCATATACCTCTGTGGTACCAGACTCTTTAAAAAGGATGAAAATAAAACAAAAAGTGGCCTGGCTATTTAATGATGGAAACATATTAGTAAGATTCTTGTTTTCCTTGTAGGCAAGATGATTTACATTTTTAAATTTAGGACAGGAGTTTGTATTACGTGGCAAAGATGGGTTTCCCAAATCATTATTAGAGATCACCATTGTTAAAGGTGAGTGTGGCAGCTGCAAAGCAGATGTGGTGGGTGGGAACAAGTGGTTAAAAGGAAAGGATAAGTATCTACTCCCATCCACTACTTCTGCTTTTTTCTTTTTACTGTTTTCTTACCTCAGGTGAGCTTTGAGAATTGAACATACAGAGAGAAATCTTGTTGGGGACATGGGGGATTGGACTGAAGCAACCCCCTGTTACCTTTCCTGTTTCTAAGATTTTGTTCCATCCTAAGAAGAGGTGGTAGCACAGCTACTAACATTCACTTACGCATTCAAGGAAAATTGTGCAGTCTACACTCTTGTCTTTTTAACAGATGATAGTGGTACTGTGCTAACTGTGTTGGGCTTGTGCCCTTTTCCTTTTAATGCTGTTCTCCCTGCTGGCGCAGATCCTTATTAGGACCCTGAAAGACTAAGGTGTTCATATACTGCTATCATATGTTGCCTTCAAACCCCCACCTCACCCCGATTTCTAAACGTACTTGAGACCTGATGTTGAGCTTTTGCAGAATATAGAACAACTTCTGATATCTAGTGAAGGAATTCTAATATCCTGCCAAAGATGTTGGATTTTTTGCATTATAACGGTAAAGCATTTACACAACATAACCTCTAACTCAGCTTCAGATTCTTCCATGTTCTGGAGCTGGTCTATGACCATAATAAAATTGAACTGAACATGTTCTCCAGCTTGTGAAAACAGTTGGTCATTATTTGGGAATACACATATCAGATAAAAAAAATAGTGAACAATGTGAATTGGTAATTAAGCCTTTTTAAGTTTGGGCAAACATTCTGTTTATAGGTATCCATGAAAACAATCAGAATAAGCAGAAACTATTGGTAGCAATAGCTTAGCAAGTGAGACTAGATCAGCAAAAGTTTCATTCTTTTGGAACTGTGGGCAGGACAGACTCCCTCACAGCTTCTATCCTTTTGTTTTGTTTTGTTTTGTTCCTTTCTCTGTTCTTTTCTCTAGAGAACACCAATTTCCACCATAACCACCCATTAAACTGAAACATACAATGTATTCCCTATACTTAGACTGTGGCAGAGAGCAATGAAGTGCTCATCACCTTATAATAATTGTTGCTTCTAGAGAAATAATCTATTTAAAATGGTTTATCTGTTGACAAATTTTGTTTTGTGGAGAACAAGAAGACAAAGAAAGCAATTATATACAGCAATGTATGTCTTAATTAATACAGTCCGCCCTCCTCATATGCAAGGGATCTCTTCCAGCCCCCCCCCCCCCCCCGGTGTATGAGGAAAAGAGTGTTTGCTCAAGTCCTATAGAAAATAATGGGGCACATGCTTGCAGCAGCACACAGGGCACATGGTGTGAGTACGTGCCCCATTATTTTTGTTGGGGCTTGCCTTCAGTGTAAGCTCAAAGTAATAGAATGCAAGCCCACCTACAAGGAAGGCCGACTGTACATGCATAACTATTGTTATTCTGATACCCCTATATGATTTTCTCCATCCATGCAATTTTTGTTATAGGAGGATAATGCTAACTGTGTTCAGAGCCTGGATGCAATTTCCATCCCTGATGAAAGAGGAAAAAAAGAAGGAAGAAAGACTGGCACAATTAAGGAAGAGGGTAGCTGAAATTCTGCCAGACTTTCAAACATGACAAATGGATTCCAAAGAAGAAACAGGTGGAACTGGAAAACAAAGGGAATTTACATGTCCCATTTCTGAGCATGAATCTGTAGAGCCAGTCCAAGTAAATGGCAGAAAGGTGCACTTGTGTGTTTTGTTTTCGAGCAGAAATATCATGTTGAATCTCTGCTTATGTACAGGATGTAGTAAGACAAGTAGACTAAGGCTAGTTTCCTTTTTCCGTCTACATCTTGTTCACATCTGTTGGCCTGCTTTCCTGTGGTAAGAGCGTATAGTGCGAATATACTGTTGGTCTGGTTGCTTAAGAACTTGTTTTCCTTTTTAATGCTATACCAAACAGCTACTGTATGGATATAAATACAGCCACCAGTTGCACATTCCTCCCCACTAACTAGGAAGACAATCATTCTTGTCCAAAATGTCATAGGCTGGCATTCTCTTAGTGACATATGCAGGGATAAGTCTACCTTGCACCTGTGTATTATTTTTTGTTGTGGAGGTTGCTATTTCCTTCCACTTTCCGCAGTGACTAAAACACCTCATATTTTCCACTGAGACCCCGTGGCCCTTTTACTTCTGTTCCATTGGCTGGTGGAGAACCATCTGGCTATGTCCCTGTAGCCAGATGTAGAATGATGTGCTGAGACAATGCTGCTCTGATCTCCCCCACCTACCCTAGTCATGAAATGACCATGCAGACAATAGGGGTGCTGAACTGTAGCCAAGGTCCACATGCAGAACTGGTATGCTATGCTGTATTATACATTTCAGCCATTTTCTCCAGTAACATGGAATTGTATCATGAGTAAGTGACTTTCAGACTCATTTCTCTGCATGGATCTGTTCTGGTGACTATACTGCTGCATGTAACTATACTGGTTACATGCAGCAGTACTTTTAGTATCTTTTGCATACGATAAGAAGCCCAGGCAATCTAGATAATTATTCTGTAAGTGCTTACTTATAAGCAACTTTACTTATCAGCAACTTTAAAGTGTAGTCTTCAGCTAACACAAGAGTATCTCTCAAAACAGTGGGAGTTCTTCATGCTGGCCATCTGCATAACATGCACTGGCTCTGACTGATTTGATCTTAAATTTCTCCCATTTTGAGATTTGTGGACACAAGAATTTTGGTGAGCTGCTGCTGTTCAGGGTTTTATCGCTGATGTCAGAAGAATTCTGTATGTATGATAGATTCAGATATCATCCCATTCAAATGCCTTTTCAGTCTTTATCATAAAGGTTTCACTATAGTGTTGTAACTCTTGAATAAATCTCTGCAGCTGTTTCATTCCCTAATCCCTGACAGTTGTCTGCCACTGTATTATATGCTTAATCAATTTAACTTTTCAGAAATCCAGATTGACTCATCTAGCCTATCTCCCTTTAGAAACATGAAGCTTTGAGAATCTTCTTGTCTTGATTTTGAAATCTGACTTTATAATCCAGTTCTTCTGACCCTGAGAGGAGGACATAATTTTCTTCTTTAGAGTAAGGAAACTGAGTGATATACTACATCTGAGTATCTATGTATAATTAGCAGCCTTAAAAGTTAACAAAACAAAATAGATCTCAAGACCCACTTTCTCTTGTGCTACACCTTATTTCTTGCTGATTTCAGTTAAATAATTTGGTGGAAGTTTATTAAATCCAATTATGTTCACAACTGGACATGCCAGAGCTTTCAGTGATTTAAGTATATCCTGATAAGGCCAATCAGCCTGAAAGCCCTTAGACTTCAGTGCAACACCTGTTTTGTCCAGTGCCATGGAGCAGGGAGGTTGATTATATGAACTCAGATCTCTTGCTTCCCTGCAATCAAGTAGCTGCATAGGTTTTTTACTGGGATAAGCAATTGTTATAGGTTTAGGGGAAATCACCTGTAAGAGCCATTTGTGTCATTCTGCTGCCTTTGCTACAAAAGTACTTGAAGTTACATGTAGGCCATCTACTCTAGCTTCCTACTGAGAAATTTTTGAAATTGTTTTCTGCAGGGCTTGGTTGCATTCCACTAATTACAATTAAAATGATTCCGTAAACTATTTAGTGCCCCAAGTTCACCTAACGCCTTTTCTCAGGTTCTCAGTTCTGCCAGAACGGAAATAGAAGTGTTCACATGAGATTTGAAGGTATTTTTTGAGGTCTTCTCATATAATTGTCACACGAATAGTTTTCTCACAAGATGTTACAGCAGTGGGTTTGTTTAAAGGTCTACCTAATCTTTTACAGCTGAACCTCTTAACTAAGAGTGAGACTGTTAAAGCAAAAAGAAGGTATGGTCTGTCTGTTATCTTGCTACAGCCTTTCCTTCTATGTCCTTCTCACTTCAGCCCCACTACAAAGAAGTAAGCTTGGCTTTGTCAAAGAGCCTGCATGGAAATATATGATGGATTTGGAAACAGTTCAGCTCCCTGAATTGCATATCCTCTTTTTTTCTCTGCCACTCTCTTCATGATTGAAGCAAGCCTCGTCTTAAGTAAGAGTGTCTCCTGAGCTAGTGTGTGTATTCAGAGAAGCATGTGGTCACAAGCTGATACAACAAGGCTATTAATGACCAAAAACATTTCATATAATAGTTTTTGTTTTTCTGGCATGCCAGTCACACAGAGAGATCCAGATCTATTAGACCACTATAAAGCTAAAAGAAAATAATTCAGGCTGATTGTATATTTTATAGACTACGTATGAATTGCTTTTTATTTTCTTTACTTTTTTCCATGCTATGTTTAGTTCATGTTCATTGTAACAAAAATGATACAAAAATAACATTAAAGCAAATGTAATCTCCCTGCTTAGTCATTATCCTTCTTCTTTGTAAACCCACTCCAAGTGTTCTCAGCTCTGTTGTTGGTATTCAGTGCCTCCCAAAGAACAAGTACCAAGTGAACAGGTCCATAAAGGAATAATTTTATTTTGAAGATGTACACATCCTTGGGAATTTTACATAGATAACCATTAGTCTTGGTTGACCATGTTTTTAGAAAAGCAAGCTTGGTCAATGTTATACTACCACCCAGCTGAAAAATATTTTGTTACAAATTACAGGTTTACCTAGAAGGGGTTTATAGGAATTTAACCATTTATGTGTAACGAGGTTTCTTTTAAATAAATACTTAGTGCTTAACTGCTGCCAGCTGTTATTTGCCTTGTTTGTAACTCATCAGTAAACACAGAAACATACCCTGGCAAAATAGTTGAACAGGAGGGTTCAGTAGTAGCTCATATATAGTAAGTCTAGGAATAGAAAGGATGCTGAGGGTGCTTTTTCCAACTGGTCTCCAAGGACAGCAGGCCGTACATTCCACCAGCTGAAACGTATGCATGCCTGGTGATGAATAGCTCCCAGTGTCTTCTATGGTATTTATTCCCAGGTAAGGAGGTAGGCAGGTAAAGTTAGTCTCAGAAACAGAAGTGAAGATCAGAGGAAGGAGTACTAACAACCTAAGATAAACAAACACAATACTACTAGAAGATGCCAAAAAGATCTGGGGCAATTACTGAAAAGTGTCGAGGAAAATGCCAAGGTAGGATTTATGCTGAAAATTAAGAAACAAAAAATAATGAACATGGAAGATCTGTAAGAATTCATTCTAGATCATGAGAAAACCGAAATAGTCAAAAAATCCCCATACCTAGGATCAAATATTGATCAGAATGGAGACTGTAGTTAAGAAATCAAAAGAAGATTAGAGCAGCTATGACAGAACTGCTTAAGATCCTAAAGTGAACTCTGAACACTAAAGTAAGGATGGTCCAAGCCATCATCATGTGAGAGCTGGATAGTGAAGAAAACAGATAAGAGAGGGGAAAAACTCATTTGAGATGTTGTGCTGGGGATACTGTGGGCAGCCAAGAACACAAAAATGGATTCCAGAACAAATCAAGCATGCCCGAACTCTCACTGAAGCCAAGATCACTAGACTGAGGCTGTCATACTTTGTTCACATCACGAGAAGACATGAATCATTAGAAGATTATTTAAGGGCTGAGGAAGAATAGTACAGGCAATGTCGGAAGTCCTGAGGACAAGAAAAGTCAATAGGAGGTGGTCATGATATTAGGAAAGGTAGAGGGAAGCAGAGAGAGAGGGAAATAACATGCCAGATGGCTAAGCTCAGTTAGGGAGGCCATAGGCCTGAGCTGCAGAACCTAAGCAGTGGATGACAGAGGAGCTTGGAGATGTCTCTTCCACAGGGTAAATGCCTGTACTGCAGCCATTCACTCAAAACCACAAGGTTGTGAGTTCAAGACCAGCAAAAGGGTCCAAGCTCGACTCAGGCTTGCATCCTTCCAAGGTCGCTAAAATGAGTACCCAGACTGTTGGGGGCAAATTAGCTTACTTGCTAATTAGCTTACTTGCTGTTCACCGCTATGATCTTTGGAATAGCGGTATATAAATAAATAAATAAATAAATAAAACCTTGACAAACTTAATAGCAGAAAACAAGGTATACGTTTACAGTTCTAATGAGCTACTGCAGCAGAATACTGGATCTCTTAGAACAGCCCAGGTCAGAGAACATGCCTTTATCATGCATTTTGAGATTATACAATACACTCATCATCAGATAACCCTAGCTTATCTAATGTATTACATATGGGCCTAAATCCTGTTCTGACTACAGTAGATCCATTGAATCAATCAAATTTACCGATGTTTTAACATTCAACAATGCCAGCACCTCTCCATGGCCATTTAGTGGCTGGGGAGTCACACATGGAAGACCACATCCTCCAAAAAAGAATTTCTCTTCAATTTCCAGTTGCAGAAATGCAGCAGCATTGCCTAGCCAGCACATCCTCCCCAGATCATATGTAGCCATGAAAAATGCATCGGCAGCTACCAGAGGAGATTGAGGTATACTTGCCAAAGCTTTATGCGCCATCAAACTAATGCAGGTTTGTAACCACTATCTATAGAAAGTGAAGAGGCATTCTTGGTTGTCAGTATATTGCTTGCTATATCCTCATTATTATTAACTTTTATTTATAAAGCGCTGTAAATTTACACAGCGCTGTACATACCATCTTTTTAATTGGACGGTTCCCTGCCCTCAGACTTACAATCTAAAAAGACACGACACAAAAGGAGAAGGGAAGGGTGGTGGGGAAAGCGATCAGTCCAGCAGTTCTTCTCTACCTCTGAGGCCTGGACCAAGGCAGATGGACTGGAGGGAGGGCTCGGCTTCTTAATGAGTAGTTAAAACGAGGCATCCTGGGGCAGAGAAGGGCTCACCCCTGGGAATGCTTCATTAAACAGTACAGCGCGCCTGTGTCATATGCGGGTGCGCCTTACGCGGCCTGAGCATACGTGCTCAAGCCATGGGGCGCGCGCGGGATGCGCCGCCGTGCACGAGCCCATTGTTTACAATGGGGCTTGAGCATAGGCAGAATTCGCCTTACGCGGAGGGATCCGGAACGGAAGTGATGAGGTGCGCACATGGTGGAAGAAGGTTCCAGGAGTAAGGGGTAGCAAGTGAGAAGGAACGAATCCGGGAGGGGGCAGTGGCAATCCTATGCTGGGACAGGAGACCTTGACTACCAAAACGGAGGGTACAAGTAGGAATGTAAGGAGAAAAGTTGAGATAAATAAAGAGGGGCCAGTCCATGGAGGGTTTTGAAAGTCAACAATGAAAGCTTGTACCGGATGGGGAAAGGGAAAGGGAGCCAATGAAGGGATGAGAAAAGAGGAGAAACATGGTCAAAGTGGCAAGTGGATGTGATAATATGTGCAGCTGAATGTTGGACCAAGATTAAAGGATGGGGGTGAGAAAGAGGAAGCCCTGTCAGACGATTACAATAATCTAGTCGTGATACCACTAGGGCATGGACCAGAGTCTTGGCAGTAGAGGCTGAGAGGAATGGACAGATCTTAGCAATGTTGTGGAGAAAGAATCTACAGGCCTTGGCAGTGGCCTGGATCTGGGGAATAAACAACAGAGAAGAATAAAAAATAAAGCCAAGACTGCGGGCTTGATGAACCGGTTGAATAGAAGTGTCGTCGACAGAAACTGAAAAGGAATATTGAAGGGTGGATTTAGGTGGAAAGACAAGAAGCTCTGTCTTAGACATGTTGAGCTTCAAGAGCCGAAGCCACATCACTGGGAGATAGCAATCAGACAAGAAGAAACTTGCTGTTCAAGCCCCGTCAAAAGGTCAGGGATGGAGAGATACAGCTGAGTGTCATCGACATACAGATGATAGGAGAAACCAAAAGAACTGATTAATTTACCTAGGGACAGTATGTATGGCGAGAACAAAAGGGGACCCAAGACAGAGTCCTGGGGAACTCCAATAGATAAGGGAACAGAGGACGGAGCCTGACCACCCATGACTACTGCAAAAGATCTATCTGACAAGTAAGATTTAAACCAATTGAGAGCAGAGTCAGAGAACCCAAGGTCAGAAAGTAAATCAACCAGGAGACAGTGATCCACAGTGTCGAAGGCTGCAGACAAATCAAGAAGAATGAGAATAGAGGCCATTCGCCTTGGCCCGCAAGAGATCATTTGAGATCTTGGTGAGGGCTGTCTCTGTAGAGTGCCGTGGACGGAAACCAGACTGGAAAAGGTCCAGGATGGAGTTAGCTTCAAGAAATTCAATACCTTAGAAAAGGAAGAAGAGAAATCAGACAATAGCTAGACAAAGAAGAGAGGTCGAGAGAGGGTTTCTTCAGAATTGGGGAAACGAGAGCATGTTTGAAGTCCGAAAGGAAGGAACCCACAGAGAGAGAGAGGTTAAAGATATAGAGGAGCAAGAGCAGAAGAGAAGGGGCTATTAGGAGACGGGAGGGAATAGGATCAAGAGAACAGGTTGTAGGTTTGGAGGAGTTTAGCAGCATAGGGAGTTCATCCAGAGAAACAGGGGGAAATGCAGAGAGTTTATTAGTAGAAGGTACCAGGAGGTTAGTGGTAGGGGGCAGGTCAGGAGGAAGTATTTCAGATCGAATAGTAGTGACTTTTGTGATGAAGTAGTTGGCGAAGTCAGTGGGGGAAAATGATGAGAAGACAGGGGGAGAAGAAGGTTTTAGTAGTGTGTGAAGCCTTGCCATGCCCACCTCCTATTGACTTTTCCGGTCCTCAGGACCTCCCATTTTGCCCATTCTATTCTTCCTTGGCCCTTGGAAAGCCAAAAGGATTCACAGTTGCTGGTGTTCAACCCTACATTTCAAATGTCAGCAACTTTCCTCCAAAAACAAAACCTTCTCATCTTTCATCTTATAGCAGTACATTAAATCATAGACAGATGCCTTATTATAATTTGCTCTATATAGGGCTGTGTTCAAAAAGTAGTTAAAATCTTTAGCTGGGCAACAGTGTTGACCGGAAATGGTTGCAACAGCATAAGTGGCTAGTTAGTTTCTGGACAGAATTCAAAGTGGTTGGGCTAGTCCTCTCCCTATTGTCATACAGTACTGGCAAAAAAGGGCTCTTGTATTCCATATTTTTATCTGTTCAGGGAGGGAGTTGAAATAGGGGATGCTGTTCTAGTTCATGTGCTTTTAATTCACCTGCCATGACTCAATGTTATGGAATTTTGCAGTTCTGTGAGACATTTAGCCTCCTCTATCAGAAAACTCTGATGCCACAAATAACTACAATTTTCAGAATTCCACAGCACCGAGCGATGGCAATAAGAGGCATCAAACTATATTATTTATGCACTGAAGATAAATCCAGTCAGTCAAGGCTTTATACCTTTCCACATAATATCACAAAGATCCTTTAGCCTGTTTGAACCAGTAGTAGCTAGATATTAACAATTAGGGCAAACCCTAGTACAGTACTGTATTACGCTACATAAGATTATGTTTGATTTGTAGAGGAATGATGCACATTTGTCACAGAAGAAGTCACACTCAAAACAATCCCCGTCCCCTATTTACTCTTAACATCTGCAGTGGATTACACTCAGATTCAATCCTAGTCATGGTACCTGTCATTGTACCTGTCACTGATTTTACAAAAATGGCTGAAAAGCTCCTGTTTGTATTCCCTTTCATCTTGAAATATGTAACAAAACAGCCTTGGTTTGAAATTGCCTTTGCTTTTTCTAGAATGGTGTTACCAGTTTGTCTTCAGTTGACTCAGGAGGCCGCAACTATCTTTAGTCAAAGGCTTAAAGAACAGCATAAGGTATGAGCTTAAGTTTATTACTACCTCTTAAAGAGGTGGTAGCATGTTTCTGTAACTCTGTATAACTACTCCAATTAACATGTTATTTTTTTTAAAAAAAAATTAAGCTGGTACTGATCCATCTCAAATACTGGATACATAATAAAACCAACATTGTGCTTTATAAAATTCACAAATAAGCATTTCACAACTGAGTTTCCAAATGTCTATAGCTGGAAACATTAAAGTTCATAGCCATTCTTCTTATCTTTTTCCATGTTTCAGTTGTCTATACATCAATGGCACAGAATGCCTGAAAAGGCAATGTCCTTATACATTCTTACTGTACAGTTGAGCATAGCAGTTGAATAAAGGCTTCTGGGAAAAGCTATCACTTAAAATATGATAGAAAAAAGCACTAATAATTGCACCATTCTACCTTGCAGGGGTAAAATACAATCATATCAGCATTTCAAAGCATAGAACACACAATTAAGACACTAGACAGTGAGGCAGTTATTACACGTTCTACAGAAGACACTTTAACAGAAAATTATTAAGACACTTAAAGAAATCTACTGTGGGAAAAAAGCACCATTGAATACCATTGGCCCATTGGAAGAAGTCATTTTTGCCTTATAGAGATGAAGTAAATACATAGATATCCAAATAGAGTTGACACTTCTACAAAATGAAGTGCAGAAAGGCATGACTGGGAAAAGATAGCAGGTTTATTCCAAACACTGCTTTCTACTGTGCTCACAGTATTTCATATTGCATGGGTTTGACTTTGATGCAGCAATGACAACCCAAGCAATATGGGTTCTTCCTTCGCTGTAATTCACTCTGCAGCAAAACAGAAATCTAGTAAGGAACATTAATGTTTCTGAAACATCACATACCACAATCTCTGTAAAATTCCTTCATGCGATATAATACGGTATTTATCTTCAGTGCCCATTTTTGTCACAAACAGTTCAATGTAAACAAGAATTAGCTAGCTTCTTCAGATAAACTGAAACATGTGCTCACCATAACCTCATTTTATGGCAGTGTTACATACTTTTAAGGTTGTTGTGGAAGGAAGATCCGATACCTCACACAACTCCAGCAGTTGGAGCTGAAGAAGGAACCAGAGCATACAATGTCTATAATCACCTTCCTGACTTTGAATGAATTCCTACACACATCCCCAGCAAGCATAATTGGACATGGAGATGCTTTTCAGCACTAGCAGCAGTGGAAGGGAAGCCTAGAGAAAGAATGCTGGAATAGATCTACGTTCTGCCAGACATATAAGATTATAGCCATCTTGTGCTTTAACCATGTATGTGTGTCATACGTCACCTGCCAACTTATGGTCACCTCATGAATTTCATGGAGTTTTCTTAGGCAAGAGGTGGTTTTTTCCTTCCTCTGAAATATAGCCTACAGTGCCTGTTATTCATTGGTGGTCTCCCATCCAAGTACTAACCAAAGCCAATCAAGCTTCCCAAACCAGATGGTATTTGGTTCTTTAAAGTTATTAACAGCATAATATGACACTTCCTTTTGTTATGTGCCTTCAAGACACATTCAGAGGTAACATACCACTGCCTTCATCTAAGGCCAAGAGTATGCCTTGCCCAAGGTCAACCAGTGGAGTGAGGATCTGAACTCTAGTCTCCTGGAATCTTCATCCAACATTCAAGCCACTGTAGAACACAGGCTCTGTCACACTTCCACCAGCTATTCTGAAAATTCCCGCAAGATTCCAGATGTGATTTTTTAATGTTTGCAACCTATCCCAAACCACAACCTAAATTGTCCCTGCTCAACATTTTCTAATTTCAATGAACACAGAGAAGTTTTAATATTTAATTAAAATGTAGGTTATGTGGTGTATTAAAAATTTATTTGGAGGGCACTCCGATTCTTTTCTCATTCATAGAATGATACCACATAACATGAAAGATTCTGATGGCGTTTTAATTTTTTGGTATAAATAAAACTTAAGTTCTTGTTCATGAACAGATCTACAACCCCTTTTTTCCTGCAGGGGGATGCCTGAAATGGTCATACTTTTAACATGAAGGCTATGTGGTATACACAGAATTTACTTAGGAGTATTTTGCAGATACCCCAATTATTTTTCATTCATATAGAGTAATGTATTTGGCAGCTGATTGAGGGAAACTGCTAGAATAAGAAGAACATTTGAGCCCCCAAAGAGATAGGCACACAGCCTCCAGAATGATAATTAACAATATCATAAAATATGCTGGTTTCTACAACTAGTAGAAACTAAAGATGAAACAACTTTGTTTCAACCTGAAAACCTGTGCAGGTATCAAAGCAAAATTAAGGCCCAACATGAGACAACAGTTCTCTTTGGAGATGAACTCTTTGGGAACAAAATAAGTTTAACAGTTCCTGTTATCTATTGCCTCTTTGCTGCTTCAGACAATTGTGAGACTAATCAGAATATTCTGAACTGAAACAGAATTGTCATTAATAATATCATAAACAATGCTGGTTACTACAGCTAGTAGAGAATAAAGATGAAACAACTTTGTTTCAACTTGAAAACCTGTACATACATTAATAAAAGGAGAAAGTCTATGCAAAGAACTGAACGACTGGTGAATTCAAATCCCTACACCCTCCAAATTTCTAGCTGCATGCTGCAGAGTAAATGTAACCCTTATATTTCAAATAGCACATTTAAAATAATGATTCTCTTGTTTATGTAAGTATTAATACCGTATCATACCAACATACACATGTGGAGCTATAATGCTCCACTCTCAAGTAACAGGATATTGCCAGACAATAAAATAAATTAAGGCTTTCCTATCTCTGCATTAGATTTTTGTAAAAAATGCAACAGTACAAGCAACCATTTTCTACAATACACTCCCTATAACCCTTAGGTGAACAATCTTCTCAGTATAATGTACTTCACTTTCCTGCAGCTCATTTCACTGTAAATGACACTTATATCTTGCTAATCATTCCAGATCATCAAAAGTATTTTTATGATATGTCTAAAAAACAAAGATGGGGACTATGTGGCTTTCCAGATGTTGTTAGTCTACCTTTTTTCTCACCATTGGCTATCATGGTTATAGCTACTGGGAGCCACCAACTTACAACCTCTGAAGGACATATACCCCATCTAAGACAAAGACTATCTAAAGAAAAAAATCTCAAAGGCACTTAATTGAACCACCAAAGTATCTCAATTCTTCTAAAGTAGGGAAAAGTTTTAACCAATATTGAAGGGTTTGGTAATTTTGCATAGGATTGGATATGCATAAATGTTCCCTTTTTAATACCATCCCTACCATCATCCACAAAGCACAGAATTTGCTATGGCATACTAAAGTTCAAAAATGCCAAGCAACTTCCTCATGATACAGTTGATTCAAGCATAGCAGTATTTTAAAACAATATTTTCTAAATTGACTTCAGACCTTTTTCTATATTATCTCTACCTCTTAAATTACACAACCAACAGCAACCGAATAACTGTTATCTTTTTGCAGGTGAACACATAAAATCCTTCTATACTACTGTAGAAGTGTGTGCATATGGGATCAACAGAGTTTATGCTGGTGGGATCTAAACTATTTTAACATGAACTACAAGGTCCACCAGAAAAAAATTCTGAAACCAGGAATTTGTTGAGTACCACAACTGAACAGAGTCCTTCCATCCCAAAAGCCACACCAGCCAAGCTACCCCGAACAAGCTGTAGAGTTTGTGGTTTGATTGAGCCAATTTGTTAATGCTTATTGTTAAACAATTGGAAATTAGACATGTTTGCCAAACCACCAAACTCTAGCAATATATCCAGGATTTAACTTCTACCCTACTTCTCTGCACCTCCTTTGGTTAGTACAACAGTTTGAGTAATTGTGATGCTAAGCCTCTACAACTGGGAGGAGTATGCCTCTGGATCTGTGGGTTACAGAAAGCCTCCATCCAGCAACCTCCTGCTCAGTTTTCTTGAAACCTCACAGGGCAATTAGCCCTTTGTTTTGAGAAACACCACATTAAGATTCAAGATGTTGCACTGGAACTGAAGAGAATATTCCTCCCTAAGACCTGCAGTAACTTGTTGATGCCCTGACAATAAAAAGTTGATCACTTCAACATACAGTCCTAAGCACTAACAAATCTGCTCTCTGACCCACAAATACATGCACAACAGATAACAATCCAATGGCTGAATATATGAATAGCCTTCACAGAAAAGTAGAGCCTTAGGTATCAGGTTTTTGATTTTTGATGATTCCTTTGTACACATACGATACCATGTGACAGATATCAAATGAAGAACTTCACACATAGGACATGGCATATAGAGCCACAATATGGCTTAGAAGATGCTGCATTCAGTTCCCCGGGTTCCAGCAAATGAGAGCTATTTGCCCTTAATGCCTTGATACGATAAAGATGTTCAAGAGAATAACCTATGTGTTAGCCCAGTAAGATGACCAGGCCACATCACATCATACAATGTCTTCACTGGAGTGCTGCAGAACAGCTGAGTCCAAAGTCAAGAACTGGATCCAATTGCGCAAGAAGCCCCGGTTATATTGCCCTGTGTCCACCACCATGCCCCATAAAAGCCTCCGTCCAACATTCTCCTGCAAAGCAATACGAGCTTCCCTCTCAGTCACATTGTAGCTGATGTTGAAGAGTTGGATGAGAAGGATGTAACCCATGCCGGACGTTACAATAGCACAATACCATACACAGGTGAATGATAGGGCAGAACTAGAAGTGGAGAACAAAAAGCAAGGAAACAGATTAATTCCAGTACAGTGGCATCAATGTAAAATTCCCAAGAAAGACAGACATTCACATATTAGTAATTCCTAGTGGTTGATATGATCGGGGGAAAGCTGATCCTGACCCTACAGAGATGGGATGTACCTTCCCCCTCATCATTTCAATCCACCACTACCACTGACACTGCATCCCTCTTTGAATGAAGCCATTAAAGCAGGGTTGATCTTTCATATATTTTTGGACTCCAACTTTGATCAATTAAAGCCACCATAACCATGGAGAGGGATTATGGCAGTGTAGTTCAACCACAGGGTCCTGGGGCTCACAGGCTCCCCAACCCTCTAAGTGATCACAAAATTCACAATTGCATTGGAGTAACTTTGGGTTCCTTTCTTCTAGTCCTCTCCTAACAGTGCATTATAACAACCTGCAGTCTTAGCTTTTCCCCATCTTGTTTCTTACCACCATAAATTACAGTAATAAAGCACTTTGCCAAGAGACTATATATACATGTGGCTATTAAGCTGAAAGAGAAGTCAACCTACTATTAGTAGCATATAAACTGGTCGGTTCAGGCATATTTTAGTTACACAGAAAGTCCTGCAAGAATTGTTTCTGCCCACGTTTAGTGAATATGCACAGACTTTTATCCTGGTAATTTCCAGCAGCACAAAATGCTATGGGTGTAATTTCTTATCATGGAGCATCCATTTTCTTTTATCTTAAAGACAGGATGGGGCCAGGGTGACTCTTCAAGAATTCATATGGTGACACAGTGTGGAACAGGGTCATTTCTTCAGTGGCCTCTTCTTGGTGGAATACCTTCCCATAGGGCATTCATAATTCCTTCATTACTTGTCTTTAAGAACACAATTAAAAGGCTTCTGAACCCCCATAGATACTTTGACTGCTATAGGTTTTGTTCCTTGTCATTGCTTGTTTATGCTGTTTTGGTTGTATGCAACTCTGATCTCTTCATGGAGGACAGAAAAAAAATGATTTGAATTAAATGACTGAAATACTATTTCCTACGGATATAACAGGTAAGCAGAACAAAATGTGCTTTTTGCAAGGGAGCTCTGGGAAGTGCAAAAGCTTATGTACAAATCGACTGCAAAGCAACATGGAGACACAAATCTATCAGGGAACTGCAAAAAAACGTGAAACTTAAAATAGGGAAAAAGATAATGAAAGTTGTTGAAAACAAAGAAATTGAAATGAAGGTCGGTAATTCAGAAACCACTAGGATCTGAGTACTGAAAGGAGAGCAACGCCAAGCAATTCTTAGGGCATCATATTAGTAAAAGGTTTTTTAGACTGAAGTACAAAGCTGGCCATCTACAAGAACACATGCAAACAAACAAAAAGGGAGCTTTACCTTTGTATCATGCAGTTCCCATATGCTCATTTGGCTGTCAGAGGTGCACAGCGGTCTGTCTAAGCAGAGTTCTATTAAATTAGCAAAAAGCCTTGCAATGAACACCGTTTTGACAGCAGACATTCCAACATAAAACTCAGGACAAGACAGCAGAGGGAAGAACAACTAGACACGATAGCCTCTTTAGCAAACGGCTGCACCAACAATTCTATAATCCTTTGCTGAGCATTTATCGCACCTGTAGTCTCCATAGACACCAGGACAGTAGAACAGTGCATTGATTGTAGATTTTCCCCTACAGATGGTGTCCAAGGTCAAAGAAATCCCATACACTGAAGTGATGAGAAAAAGAGAGAGAGCAAGGACAAAGGCTTGGTGGTTCTGTTCACCAACACAGGTGTTAATCCTCCAAGAGAAAGAAAGAAAGAAAAATTACAATAAAGTCGTTTGTAAGTAAGACACCAGATTCCAAAACACTTGGTCTCATCCTTTTTCTTCTCTGAACTGGGAAGCTTTTAATCCTGGTTTGTAAAAAAATGCACATCACAACCCATAGTTTGCTGTTTTGCATACAATGGCAACTATGGCTTGCCTCACAACAAGAAAGGAGGGTACTGCTATTATACTTCTACATGGGGATGGAAGACACAAGAAGGAGGAATGGGGAATGTAATAGTTTGTACCTCCTTCAAAGGAGGTTGGGAGTATGGAAGTGTGGTTTGTCATTATTTCTGAAATAACCGAATAAAGAATTCACACAAATCAGGTTTCAAAGATACGCTTGTATAATCATAATCATAGCCGAGACAGAACATTCCATGCTGTCTAAGAAAAGCTGCTATCAGACAGGCAATGTCTGCATTATTGCAATTGCAATAACCCTTATCAACTAGATAGAGATCATGGCTGTGTGCATTTGCAGCCCAGCTGGTTTCATATACCAAGTGTAAAATTAAGTAGCTGTACCAAGCATCCAGAATTTCAGCATTTCCACTGTTTAATAGCTTTTTGACTACTAATTCTGACTATCTCTTATGTTTACAGAGCAGCAAAGACTCAGAACGTTGAAGAGAGCCAGGGAACGAGTTGTTCAAGTTTAGCTTAGCTCTCTGTCTAGAAGCCACTATCCTTTCCTCCAATGCTCTTCCCCGCTGTTCCTCCCTTCTTCTTTACAAGTTCCAACTCAAGCCTCTTTGACAGCCCAGATTTTGGAAGTAACTTATATAAAGCAGGCAAAAGTGAAGTACAAGATTATAGAATTTTTTATCCTCCCTCTCTGAATGAAGCCATTAAAGCAGGGTTGCCCTTGCACATATTTTTAGACAGCAACTTTGATCAATTAAAGTCACCATAACCATGGAGAGGGATGATGGCAGTTTAGTTCAACAACATGGCCCTGGGGCTCACAGGCTCCCCAACCCTCTACTAGATGATCACTAAGTTTACAACTGCTGATTAATTATTGACTATCTGGAGGTGAGGTCACAATTGTCATACTCCAAATCCTGGTTTTAGAAGAGCAAAACAGAATTTCCCCAACTAATGCTGAAGAGAATCCAAACATTCAATTTGCAGCCTGGCCCACACCTCCTTTTTTAAAAATAAAAATAAAAATGGACAGATCCCCAACAAAATGAAAAGTCTTTTCAAGGAGACCCACAGCTCATTGGCAAGACATATGTCAGAGAAAATGCAAAAGTCAATTTGAAACTTCAAGGGGACATACCAGACACAGTGGTGATCCAGTCTCTTCACGCACCTGCCACAAATCCGGCAGTGCCCAGCTCGGGCTGGCCTAAACAACTGACACTTGGTACACCAGTCCTCTGTGACCCCACCTGGCCCCGCTGCCAACTTTTTGGCATAGCCCTCAGTTTTACTGTTCACAGCAACTCCAGATACAGCTGCTCTGTAAAGCCCACTGGAACTCCCGAGGCCATTCCGGCTTAATATGTTGTTATTGTTGCCGTTGCTGCCTTGGCAAAGTGCTTTGTCACTGCTCATGTGGCAGTGAAGGTAGCCCGGATCTCTCTTGGCTCGAGACAGAGCCACAAGCATGAGGATTAAGCCACAGGTGAGCAGAATCACCTGACTGTGCTCCACATGGCCATGGGGAACCACTTCTTGGAGGAACACATAGTACATGTAGCCTAAGGAGAAGAGCCCCAGACTTAAGAAAAAAAGAGTATGGCCCTTCTTCCTGTGCGTAAGGTAGTAATACCACAGCACCAAGACAGGAAGTGATATCAGGATGACAAGAGCCAAGAGGAAGTGCAAGGCTGCTATGTGAAGGAAAATAGGCAGCAGGATGATTGGTGGGAGGAGGCTGATATCGATCTTTACAGCCCCCTTAAGCCAAGGGAGGCGAAAGCGGTCCGTGAAGGTGTCTGCAATTCGCTCTAACATTCCCGGGGGCAAAGATCTGCAAGTCAGCCACCTGTTAGGGAAAAGCACAGATTTCTGCTTACGTTAGACTGAAGAGATCAAAAAGATACATTTGTTCTGGCTTCTAGGACTGTTTCATAGTGGTTGGTGCAATGTCAGATATGAAAGGTTGAGAGCCAACACACTTGTACACTTTTATGCCATAATCTATCATATTTGGCTTTAAAGTGCCACACCACTGTTCTTTCTATTGCAAAAGATTATCACAGCTCCCCTCACTCCCTCTGAAGCCAGATGGGAAACTACATTTTTTAAGAACCATAAGAAGGTTAAAGCTCTCTCTCTCTCTCTCGTATCCAATAACATGGCATAACCCCCAAAAGTACCACTGACAGGAAATCAAATTTCACAGGTGGGCAATGCTTTAATTCAGGCTTCCTCTAATTCCACTTTCCCCACAAGCTTCCAAATTCTCCAGAACTCTTCCTCAGGCAACTTTCTTGTACAGATATTTCCACCTGCCTGTGGATATTTGTTTGTGACTTCTGAGGCTTGTGGTGCTTTTTGTGTTTTGTGGTAAGTGAGATGAGGGAAAGTTACAGAGACAGCCTCACCTATCGCAGCACTCATCGAGATCTTCGCACTCGCAGAGACACGCCGCCAGGTGGCTCCTCTCACCCTTCCGATCCAAATACTCGCAGCAGCACAAGGTGTCCTCTATCTCAGGGCCTCGGGGTGGCTTCTTTTTGCCAGGTTGCCTCATATTTCCTTGTCCGCTGGCCACCATGACCCACCCCTTGCCTTTTCTTCCTGCATTGCATCAATGAAGAAGCTTGCAATTATGGAGCTTGCACAGGGGAAAGCTTACAGAAAGCCCCCAACCCTTAAAAAACATATTCAGAAGTAGCTGTATTAGCCATATTATTGTTGCTGTTGTATCCCTTCAAGTCATTTACAACTTACAGCGACCCTAAGGCAAACCTATTATAGGGTTTTATTGGCAAAAATTGTTCAGAGGAGGTTTGCCATTGCCTTCCTTTGAGGCTGAGAGAATGTGACTCGCCCAAGGTCACCCAGTGGGTTTTATGGCCGAGCTGGGAATAAAACCCTGGTCTCCAGAGCCGTAATCCAACACTCAAATCATTATGCCATGCTGGCTCTCAGTTGGCCATGTAGCAAAGTACAGTAACACCGCAAATCCACAAAACAGTGATACCTTTATTTGGACAACCAAAATGCACATTATACATGTTGCAAGCATTTGAAGCTCCACTGGAGCTCCATAGAACAACACACCAATTGCACCATGAGAAAATGCAGGCCTGTGATTAATATCTTCATTTAAAAAATATATTCCTGCATGATTTTTAACACCTGTTGTCCGATGAAGAAGCCAGTGGAGCTTCGAAAGCTGGCAATATGTCTATTGTGCATTCTGGCTGGCCCAATAAAGTTATCACTCTTTTGTGAATAGAGGCTGTTCATGTAGTACTTCGCTATATGGCCAACATGGCTATCCCTGAATACAGTGGATCCTTGTTATACGCTGGGGTTTGGTTCCAAGATCCCCCGTGTATAACAAAATCCATGTATGCTCAAGTCCCATTAAATATAATGACATAGCAAAATGGTGTCCCTAATAAAAAATGGAACATCAAGGTAAATTTATACTTTTTTGGAACATTTTCAAACCGTGTTTGCTTGAATCCGTGCATAAAAAATCCGTGTATAAGAAGGGCCGACTGTATGTACTTTTAAAGCTTTTGCGTTTTTAATTTTACAAAATTGTTTGTTTTCTGAATGCTGCATTGATACTTTTAATGTTTTTGCATTTTTAATTTCATAAATTATTTTTTAATGCTGTATCTTATACTTGCCGTGCTTTTTGCATTTTTAATTTTATAACTTGTTTGTTTTCTGTATACTGCACTAATACTTTTGACTTTTTTTGTACTCTTACTAATTTGTATTGTTTTCAATTTGCTTTTCGTCACCATGAGTCTCCTCCTTTGGAGGTTTTTAAACAGAGGCTGGATGGCCATCTGTCAAGAGTGCTTTGATTATAATGTTCTTGCATGGCAGGGGGCTCAGGGTGACCAGATGTCCTCATCCCAAAGGAGGACAAGGCAAGGGATAATGGAGGACATTAAAAAAAACCTTTATTACAATGGACTTAAACTACTGCAATATTAAAACAGATTTGTTTTAAAATGTCCTGGAATAAGGAGGACCTCTTGGGGTTGGACTGGATGACCCTTGGGGTCTCTCCAAACTCTATGATTCTCTATGATTGCACTGTCCTTTTAGTCTTCAAAGATATAGCTGTGTTAGTCTGTAAGATCAGTATGTAGAGTTAAGTCTACAAAGGCTCATGCTGCCAACTTCTCTCTTTCAGTTAAGGTCCAAAACACACTGCAGAAACAATAAAGTTTGACACTGCTTTTAACTGCCCGGGCTCAGTGCTAGGGAATCCTGGGAATTGTAGTTTGCTGTGGCACCAGAGCTCTCTGACAGAGAAGGCTAAACGTCTCACAAAACTAACACTGTCCCAGGGCAGTAAAAGCGGTCTCACACTGGATTATTTCTGCAGTCTGTTTTGGACCTAAGTGTCAAATGTGCTTTTGAGTCCCATTTTTTTTTTGGGGGGGGGGGTTTGAATTAGGAAAAACATTAATAATAATAATAATAGGCAGTAATGATGATAATAATACTGTAATACTAAAATAATAACTCTATGATAATTAAAGAAATAAAATATATAAAATATAATGATGATGATACTAATACTGATGACAATATATATATGTATAATGTACTATATATATATATATATATATATATATATATATGATAATATATAATAATAATGATTATAATATATATGTATACTGTTTATATATATATGATAATATATAATAATGATGATTATAATAGATATATGTATAATGTATATATATAATGATGATGATGATATATGTATAATGGGTGTGTGTATATATATATAATGATTATATATATATATACATACATACATACATGTAATAATAATATATAATAATAATCAAGATTATAATATAAATGTATGTATGTACTGTATATATATAATGATAATATAATATTATAATAAGAATAATATACTTGCAAACTCCAGAGGGAAACCTGGCAGGAGCCTCCCTCTTCCCTCTCTTCTGCTGCCGCCTTCGACCCTCCAGAGGCGGCTCTCAGTCACTCCTCGAGTGCGGAGCTGAGGAAAAAGTAACAGCAGCCAACGCTGCCAAGCCACGCCTCCTACGGCAGCGGCTATTGGTTGGTCCGCCGCCAAGCCACGCCCCTCCTCCTCCCTCCGTTCTCCCCTAACTGTCCTCTCAGAAACCTGGCGCTTCCGGCTCCTTGGGCCCGCCGCCGGCCTCTTCCTCGCCTGCTCTGACGTCACGGAGCCCCGACCAATCGCCTGCGGCCGAGGCTTTGTTGCTGGGTGGAATTGCGTCCCGTGCAGGATATTTTTTTGCCTTCGAGCAGTTTAGGGCTTATATGGCGACCCCTGAGGAGAATCTGGGATGGGGCTTTCCTCTTGGCCAGAGGCTGAGAGAGTGTGACTTTCCACACTATATTACTATTATAATGATTATAAGAGAGCAAGGACAAAGACCTGTTGGTTCTGCTGTTCACAGACACAGGTGTTACAAGTAATAAACATCATATAAAATAACCCTCCAAGAGAAAAAGAAAGAAAGGACATACAATAAAGTGGTTTATAAGCAAGACACCAGATCCCTAAAACACTCACTGAACAGTGAGTCTCAGCCCTTTTCTTCTCTCTGAACTGGGAGGAAGCTTCTTGTAAAGAGTGCACAACCCATAGTTAATAATAATAATGATGATAATTTATATCCTGCTTCTCTGTCAATGGCAATTGAGGCGGCTTACAAGTTAAAAATTACATATAACCCCATGTCCCAATATCCCACCTTCCCCTAAAACATCAATTAAACAATAAATACTATAAAATCATGTCAATCATACATTAAAATAACAAATCAAGCAAATAGCTAAAGCGAATTCAGAGGGGAGGATTCATGGGATTGCGGTGAACTCCACATTGACTTGGAGTGGAGGCAGTTAACAACAATTAAAGAAGGGAAAGCTACACACTTCTTTTCACTTCCTCCTGGAGCTTGCTGTGCAGCCACTTTGCGGTGTGTTTTTTTAGACGTTTCACACTTTGCTTCTTCCACGGAATCAGAGTTGGAAGATGCCAGCCACAGATACAGCAGGAATAAACTTTTCTAGAACATGACCACATAGCCCAAAATCCCCACAAAAATCTATAGAGTTGGAAGGAAGAGACCACAAGGGCCCTCCAGTCCAACCCCCTTCTGCCATGCAGGAACTCACAATCAAAGCATCCCCAGTGACAGATGGCCATCCAGCCTCTGCTTCAAGACCTCCAAGGAGGTAGACTCCACTACACTCTGAGGGAGTGTGATCCACTGTCAAGCAGCTCTTACTGTCAAGACATTCCTCTTAATGTTTAGGTGGAATGTCTTTTCCATTGTTCGGTGTCCTATCAGGGACGTAGCCAAGGGGGGGAGGGTTCTTGGGGTCCGGACCCCCCCCCCTTCTGTTAGATAAAATGAATGGTGTGTGCTGCTGCACTGCCACACCCAAGCCCCATTATAACGGTGGCACTTAGTCTGCCCCCCCTTCCCAAAATCCTGGCTATGTCCCTGGTCCTATTCTCTGGAGCAGCAGAAAAGAAGCTTGTTCTGTCTTCAATGTGATACCCCTTCAAATACTTATACAGGGCTATCATATCACCTCTTGACTGTTTCTTTTCCAGGCTAAACACTTCCAGACTCAGTCTTTCCTCATAAGGCATGGTTTCCTTCCAGCCCTTCACCATTTTGGTGGTTCTCCTTTGGACACCCTCCAATTAGTCAACATCCTTTTTGATTTGTGGTGCCCAGAACTGGACACAGTATCCCAACCAGATGGGATTTTGTGACTGTGCTTTTGGACCTCCTTCTTCAAGAACTCCCATCTTTGCCTGGTATTTTGTTTTGTTTTTCTTCTTTAGCATGTAGCCATGTGATTCCCTCCAGTATTTTCCTGAACTTGTTAAAACCAGTTTTCCTGAAATCCAAGATCTGTGTTTGACTATACAGTTGCCCCTCTGTTTTCGCAGGGGATCCATACCAGGACCCCCCCTCCCTGCAAAAATGGAAACTAGCATATATTCAAGCCGCATTGGCTTGAATAGCCACACGTATCATTTTAGCCAATGGAGCTTGCCCCTCAGTGACTAATCGGAGGGGCAACTGTATACTCTTTGTCCCATCCTACAATCTTGAATTCTAACATTGCATGCTCACTTCCCTCTAAATTACCAACTACTTTGAATCCATTGACCAGCTCCTCCTATTAGTTAGAATCATGTTCAGGATCAACTCATCTTTGCAATATATGGGCTACCATGGGCTTTCTTGGCTTGATGGAAACTGCAGTTCAGAAAAGCTGGTTTACTCAATATGTCTAAAGTTTCAGTTAGTCTCAAAGGTGCTGCAAGATCTCTCTACATATTGATGTCTAAAGTTTGTTGCTGTTATATGACTTTGAGTCTTTTCTAACCCTTAGGCTGTTACCCATGCTGCTCCATATAAATTTTGGTATAAATGATAACCCTTAATGACCCCTAGATGAACTCTAATAGCCTGTCCACCATTGCCAGCAAGGCATGAGGACATGTACACACACCCCTGAGGGGCACCCACATCATCATATCTGGGGAAGTCGCATAAGAGGATTATCATATGACCAGGAAGAGCAAATGTTTGCCTTCCCTGAGGCTCTTACCCCCTCCCCAGGTCTGTTGTCCGAGCAGCTTAAGACCACTAAGACAATCAGACAGGGACATCCAGGTGAAAAGAAAGTA
>NC_056524.1:41764213-41788221 GCF_019175285.1 Sceloporus undulatus
ATTAAACACCTTTGTTCTCACCATCAAGCACCTTTGCCAGAAGCAAGATTTTGCCTATAAATATCATCAGATTTGCCTGTTCACTGGGCCAGTCTGTATTTCAGGGGGAAGCTCTGTCCATTTATTGGGATCCCCTGGTCTACTCCGTATACATATCGGGAGGGCGATTTCGGTGGGCTCTTGTAGCCAGCCCCTCTTGCAATATTTGAGCTAATAACAACAATAATAAAATTCCCCTAAACGGACCCTTGGCTACAAGGCGATCCTAAGGCAAACCTATCACGGGCTTTTTCTCGGCAAGAAATGCTTGCAACATCACTACAGTAAGAGCGAG
Source organism: Sceloporus undulatus (assembly GCF_019175285.1). Lineage (NCBI taxonomy): Eukaryota > Metazoa > Chordata > Lepidosauria > Squamata > Phrynosomatidae > Sceloporus > Sceloporus undulatus. The sequence goes on from NC_056524.1 coordinate 41,764,548, forward strand.
GACTGAAAAACTGGAATGAAATCAAGTGGTTAGTAAGCATAAGGAAGTGGTTTTGCAAGATTTTGAAAATACAAAGGTGACAAAGAAAAGAAAGTGCTCTTAAATGGAGTGAAATGCAATGTCAACAAAGGCGTGCAGGCAAAATGTTTGAACGTTTTAGAAAATTTTATTCCTGCCAGTCACTCATAAATTAAGTTTGCAAATGAAGTTCCTATTAAAATGAGAAAATGTGCAGTCTACCAGTTCAGAAATCCTTGAACACAAATGCTATGTGCAGAGCCAGGCAACAAGGTTCTATATTTCACCAATACTGAAGGGCTGTCTCTTATTACAAACAGGTGAAAGGAAGTAGGAGCTACTTGCAGTTCCGTTTTTTACTGCTGCTTTGTAAAATGAGATTATGTGTATGGTGCTCACTTATGCCAATTATTTGTCAAGGGTAAGAGTTGAGTTGAAGTATCAGAGATATATATCATCAGCACTAGCAGCACAAATGTTTGGATGTTGGTAGAGATGTGTTGAACAGTTCTGTGTGTAATTATAAACACAGAATGTGAAGGCTAGTGGTTGCTCAATCTCCTACTTTAAAATAAGACTTGTGATTTATCTTTTTGTTTCCCAGATTCAGGCACCTGCAAAGCAGAAATGACAAATTTACCATAATTGAAGAGGACAATTGCATAAAAAAGGCCTCATATGGAAGCACCCACTTGTGAGTTTTTGGGACTTTAGATGTAGGGTGTATCTAAGCTGTAGAAATAATGCAGTTTGACTAAGTGCTGCAGCTCTAATTAGCCTTCAGGGATTTGTAGTTTTACAAGGCCTTTAGCCTTCTATGCCATCAAAGAGCGCTGGTGCCTCACAAAACCACAAATCTCAGGATTCTATAGGATGGAGCCATGGCAGTTAAAGTGGTATCAAAGTGCATTATTTCTATATGCAGACACAATCTTAGGCGTGTTCCAGACGGGCCCCATTGGGCGCCGTCGTTACGCACGAGGGGCGGCGCTTTCTGACGCGCCTTGCCCCTCACGTGTAACAAGGGCGTCAAAATGGAGGTGCCCTATACAGATGGGTGCCAACATTTTGACGTGACGGACGCCTAGCGTCCGCACATCTCGGCGCTCTTGTGACGCTGCAAGGGTGCCATTGGTGCCTCGCGATGTCACAAATGGTGCCGCAAGAAGCTGCTTTTTGCGGCTTCTTTTTGCTGCGCAGAGGAGCTGCTCGGTTTGTCCGCTGTGGCTCCTTTGCGCAGCAAACAAGGGCGGCGGCAGACCACCATTTTGGGCGGTCTGTAAAGCGCCTTAGTTACACTATTCCATTGTCTCCCCAAGCGTTAATGTTCAGGTACCCCTTGCTGTCAGTTTCTATCAAGTTGGCTTTGGCATATGGCAACCTTATGAATAAGATATTTCCAAGGCACCCTGATTCCTATAAACTCAGAGCTGTGGCTTCCTTGATTGAGTCTATTCACCTGTAGTGCAGTCTTCCTATTGTCTGACTGTCTCCCAGTTTATCAAGTTACAAAAAAGTTCTGGAAACTATGCCTTATGAGGAGCAGGTTAGGGAGCAGGTATGTTTGGCCTGGAGAAGAGAATGTTAAGAGGTGACACGATAGCTATGTTTAAATATTTGAAAGGATGTCACATGGAAGAAAAAGCAAGCTTGTTTTCTGCTGCTCTAGTGATTAGGACAAGAAGCAATGGATTTTGGATCTGATCCTAACCAAGAGGGATGACCTAGTTAATGGAGTGCAAGTGGTGGGATACTTAGGTGGAAGTGACCATGTTCTCCTGGAGTTTGTTATACAATGGAAAGGAGAAGCCAGGCATAGTCAGACACACATTCTGGACTTTAGGAGAGCGGATTTCAGTAAACTTAGAGAAATACTGGGGGTGATCCCATGGTCAGAGAGGCAGGAAATATAAATAAAGACATTATTATTATTATTATTATTATTATTATTATTATTATTATTAAAGAGAAGGGAATTCAAGATGGATGGGACTTTCTGAAAAGGAAGATACGGAAGGGGCAATTTCAAACAGTTCCAATGAGGAAGAAAAATGGGAAATGTCTCAAAAAACATGAATGGATGACTAAGGAACTTTCAACTGAGCTAAGTTTTAAATGGAAAATGTATAAGAAATGGGAAAACGGGGAAATCACCAAAGAGGAATTCGAATAAATAGCGAGCACGTGTAGGAGTAAAGTCAGAAGAGCTAAAGCACAGAATGAACTCAGGCTTGCTAGAGATGTTAAGAACAACAAAAGGCTTTTTTGGATATGTCCGCAGCAAAAGGAAGAAGGAAATGGTAGGGCCACTGCGTGGAAAAGATGGCAAAATGCTAACAGAGGATAGAGAAAAGGCAGAATTGCTCAACACCTTCTTTGCCTCAGTCTTCTCAGAAAAGGAAAAGGGTGCTCAACCTGAGGATAATGGAGCAGAAGACAGAATAGGGGAATTCCAGTACAGAATAAGTAAAGAGATAGTACAGGAATATCTGGTTGTTCTAAACAATATAAATCTCCAGGACCAGATGAACTACATCCAAGAGTATTAGCTGGCAAATGTAATATTGGAGCCATTGGCAATAATCTTTGAGAACTCCTGGAGAACAGGAGAAGTCCCAGCAGATTGGAGGAGGGCAAACGTTGTCCCTATCTCCTAAAAGGAAAAAAAGAGGATCCCAACAATTATCGTCCAGTCAGTCTGACATCGATACCAGGAAAGATTCTAGAGCAGATAATTAAACAAAGAGTCTGTGAACATCTAGAAGGCAATGCCATAATCACAAAAAGTCAACACGGGTTTCAGAGAAACAAGTCATGCCAGACAAATCTGATCTCTTTCTTTGATAAAATTACCAGCTTGGTAGATGAAGGGAATGCTGTGGATATAGTATATCTTGATTTCAGTAAGGCTTTTGACAGGGTTCCCCATGACATTCTTGCAAAGAAACTAGTGAAATGTGGGCTTGACAAAGTAACTGTTATGTGGATTTGTAATTGGTTGACTGGCCGAACACAAAGGTTGCTCAACAATGGCTCCTTTTCATCCTGGAGAAAAGTGACCAGTGGGGTCCCACAGGGCTCTGTCCTGGGCCCAGTGCTATTCAACAACTTTATCAATGACCTGGATGACAGAATTGGAGGTATACTTATCAAATTTGCAGATGACACCAAACTAGAGGAGTAGCTAATACCCCTGAGGACAGGATCAAACTTCAGAATGGCCTTAATAGACTAGAAAGCTGGGCCAAAGGTAACAAAATGAATTTCAACACGGAGAAATGTAAGATACTGCACTTAGGGCAGAGAAATGGAATGAACAGATATAGGATGGGGGACACCTGGCTTAAGGAGACAACATGTGAAAGGGATCTGGGAGTCCAAGTAGACAACAAGTTGAACATGAGTCAACAGTGTGATGTGGCAGCTAACAGGGTCAATGTGATTTTAGGCTGCTTCAATAGAAGTAAAGTGTCTAGATCAAGGGAAGCAATAGTGCCACTCTATTCTGTTCTTGTTAGGCCCCACCTGGAATACTGTGTCCAATTCTGGGCACCACAATTTAAAAAGGATGTTGAGAAACTGGAGCGTGTCCAAAGGAGGGCGACTAAAATGGTGAAGGGTCTGGAAACCATGCCCTATGAGGACAGACTTAGAGAGCTGGGGGTGTTTAGCCTGGAGAAGAGAAGGCTAAGAGATGGTATGATAGCCCTGTTTGAATACTTGAAGGGATGTCATATTGAGTAGAGAACTAACTTGTTTTCTGCTGCTCCAGAGACAAGGACCCAGAGCAATGGATGCAAGCTCCAGGAAAAGAGATTCCACCTCAACATTAGGAGGAACTTCCTGACAGTAAGGGCTGTTCGACAGTGGAATACACTCCCTCGGAGTGTAGAGGAGTCTCCTTCTCTGGAGGTTTTTAAAGAGAGGCTGGATGGCCATCTGTTGGGGATGCTTTGAGATTTCCTGCATGGCAGGAGGTTGGATTGGATGGCCCTTGCGGTCTTTTCCAACTCTATGATTATATGATTCTAAACTACAAGAAAAGATTTTATAAACCTAAATTTCCTGTTCAACAGTGGAACATGCTGTCCTGCACTGTGGCAGAGTCTCCTTCTTTGGAGGTTTTTAAACAGAAGCTCGATGGCCATCTGTCAGTGGTGCTTTGAGTGAGTTCCTGGATGGCCCTTGAGGTCTCTTCTAAGTCTATGATTCTAAAAATGTTAAGTCAAAAGAACTGAGTTGTAATAAGCCAACATCGTCTCCTGGCACCTTTATTGGAACATCTCTTGAATTTATTCACAGGAACATTTGTAACTGTTTACTTTCCCAAATACTATACATACAATGTTTAGCTCTGTGCTTTTTCTATAAAAAATCATTGGTGTGATATTTAGGTAACAAAAAGGACATCAGAATTCTAAGAAACATTACAGTGCCTTAAAAATTTATCCTTCACTTGATTAGGTGTTCTTCACATCAGTTTCTCTGATTATTAGTAGACATTTACATTCTAGTGAAATAGCTTGTCATTAAAAATAATTACAGCACATTTCTGCCCACATCACATATGACAAGTATTTTTTTTTTTGTACTGTACCATAAACAGTACTTTTCTAGGTTGTTGTTTTTTAAACTCTGGCCTGAGCAGTTTTAATCCAACAGCTAAAGCCAGTTTTCTGTGCAAATAATGATAAAGGCACTTTAGATCAAAGGACTTCCAAATGGAAGTCACAGACATTATTTCCATTTAACAAATGCGCTGCATAGCCAGAACTACTCTGTAAAAAATTGTGAAACATTTTCATTTCAGTCTGTTCTATTTTTCTAAAAATACACTTTAGAAAGCCTGGTTTTCAGTGTCTAGATAACATTTTTAGTATGTATAGCAGAAAAGGGGAGCTTCCCAATCGTACTTACGAAGTACAGTTATCTTAATTTGTGTTTTAAAAAAATAAGAAAATATAACCAAACCAAAAAACAAAAGAAGAATAGGCTTTGAAGTGCAAAAAATCTTAAATGTGTTTCTACCTAGAAGTCTCTCTGAACTTCTGTATACAAATTAGGCAAATACAATCATTGCCTTTTAAAGATATTAAAGGGTTGGTGTTTTTGAATATGGGTTTTTAAAGGCATGGATATTCCCTGAGAAACCGTGAGAACTGAAATGACAGTGGATAGAAGGAGGTAGGATTGCTGTGATCTGTGAAGCAGAGAGAGAGAGAGAGAGAGAGAGAGAGAGAGAGAGAGATACATAAATAGATACTTAAAACATTTGTGCAGATACAGTATTCACTTCTGAAGACCTGTTGCATGAATATAGAGAAAGATAAGTGGAGAACCTGTTGGTGTGACAACCTTCACAAGACAATCTATTTTGCATCTGTTATGTTTCTCCAAACTTGTCTGAGATGAATGTACATTTTTTATCACATTTCAGAAGATTCTTTCACATATATTCACCACACGACACAGTGTTCTTAATTATTAACACCAAGAATTCAGTTTAGAAAAATACACACGAAAAGATCTGGAGGATTAATGGGCTAAAAGAACCCATTACATAGAAATATATTTTTAAAAAAATATGTGAGATATTTATTAAATATGGCTGCTGAAGAAAAAATGTGAAAAAATAAGCAGTTTCATTGTCTAGCAGTTTCACCAATGCATCTTCTTTCCCCTTAGTATGGTGAAAATCAATTTTCAGGCTTCCTGCTTCTAGTCTTGTTTAGGTGATCAAAGCTGCTTTGGAGCATATAAAGGGAACTCTTCAACTGCAGAGAGAGAGAGAAATTACCCATAGTTTAGGCAGTGAATTGCAATTCAAATCTCAATGTTCTACAATCCAGGATAGCTCCAGGTTTGAGGAGACCATCAACATGGGCCTCTCTTCTGTCAGAGCACTCTTGCAAGTTTTCAGAATGATTATTTTTATTTATATCCCACTTTGCTCACAGCATGGTACTCAAGGTGGCTTACAACAAGGCTAAAACAAGATATAGTGGGCCCTTGGTGTCCACCGGGGTTTGGTTGCAGGACCCTCCATGGATTCCAAAATTCATGGATGCTCAAGTCCCATTAAATACAATGGCATAGAAATAGTGCTACTTATAGAAAATGACCACAGTTTGCTTTTTGGATAGATACATATTTTAATTAATATTTTCAAGCCATGGATGGTTGAATCTATGGATACAGAGGGCTGACTATACAGCTAAAACATAAAAAAATGTTGAAACACAATCCAAGACAGTTTACAAGAGGGCTAAAACAAGATACAGCTAAAACATAACAAGAAAATGTTAAACACAATTAAACAAGTTATCATGTTAAAACATCAATAATTTTTAAAAGTGTAAAACCATTTAAAACATAACATTAAAGATAAAAATACAGCACACACACCCATTTAAAAAAAAGACTCTGCAGTATTCTCTCATACTGCAACTCCATAAAGATTCTGCTCCCTCTTCCCTGTTTATGTCCACCAGACAGGTAGGTGGGCACATGGTGCCTGTCTATGGAGCAAAAGAATGAGTGGTTGCAGCAGTACCCCTACAGGCAACTGTCACAATAATTTCCTATGACGTCTCAAGTGATAATTTCTAACAGGAAAGTTGTCTCTGGATCACCTTTCATTTCCTTTTCACTAGAGCACATGCACACAGAATATTGGATTCAGATTTAGGCATACTAGAGCAGACCTGCTCAAAACAACAAAAATACACAGCTTTGGTCCCATTGATTACTCAACATGACTTTGTCTGGATTCAGCGTATTCAAATCTTACCCTCAATGTTTCCTCAGTTGCCAAAGTTTCCCAAAAACTGAAACATTCATATTCTTTTTTACCCTAGTGTGTGATTCCAAACTTACTCAGTTTTTGCATCCTATTCTCATTAGTTGAAATCTGAAGACAGATGGCCAAAGCATAAAAATACTGCAGTGTATTTTTTTTTAAAAAAAAGTCTGTTTAAACTAATTTTTAAATCTCACAGAATATCTTTCCATGTAAATGACCAAAAATGGAACATAACACTAACACATACCTGCTCAAGCAATGCTATGGAATCCCTCAGCACCCCTTTCACATGCTGGACTTGATCTGTCTTGTGATGAGGACTTTTCTCCCTTGCAGCCACATTAAGGGGTACACTGGGAAGAAAATAAAATTCATTTTACAGTATCTCAAACCTGGTTCTATTCTGTAATTTATATCACCCATGTTGTAGTTTTTGATTGCCTGCAAGTCATTTTTTTAAACATATGGCAACCTAAGGCAAATCCATCATTTTTTTAGCTGAATTTGTTCAGGGGGGTTTGCCCTTGACTTCCTTTGAGGCTGAGAAAGTGTGACTTGTCCAAGGTCACTTTGTGGGTTTCGATAGCCAAGTGGGGATTTGAATTCTGGTGTCCTTGTCCAACACCCAAACCATTACACCACACTGGCTCTGTATCAGCCACATTAACACTAACTGGCATGATTCCTAAACACTCATAATAATTATGCCCTCAGAGACTTTTGCAAGCAACCTGTATCTAGAAGTACTACCAGGATACTTAATATTCAAGAGGATGACTCATTGGAAGGAAAATTCCTCATTTTCCAAGTTTAAGACATGTGCTGATGATGATGATGAAAACAATACAGGTTTAAAATAATATAAAACTTAGATTAAAAATATAAATGTAAAATATATTTTAAAAGCAATTAAACCACTACAGTGTTAAAATATTAAAATTAATTAAAAGATTATACAAACCATAAATAGCACAGCACATCAATAAAAGCCCATTCTATTCAGTTTCTAAAACACTGATAGCACAAAAATATTTTCAGTTGCTGACAATAGAAGAACAAGGAGGGAGCTATCTTGGCCACCATAGGAAGGGAGTCCTAAAGACTGGGAGCAGCCACCTTTGTTCCCACCAAACAAGCCTAAGAAAGTGAAGGGACAGAAAGAGAAGGGCCTCTCCAGAACATCCTAGAGCTCCTATGGGCTCATAAAAAGAGATATAGGAGTTTATCACACGGGCCTCAGAGAATGTGCCCGGAGCAGAACAGAAGTGTGTGGGAAGGGAACGGGGAAAGGACACATATTACTGCACAGGAGAAGGCTGCCGATGCCACCAAAAGTCCCAATCCATCACCATCCATTCCACAGCAGCCCATTTTCAAGAACGATTCTGAACAGTTCTTGAAAATTGGCTGCTGTGGGATGAATGGGGAACCGATTGGGGACTTCCAGCAGCATCGGCGGCATTCTTCTGTACGGTAATATGTGTCCTTTCCCCGTTCCATTCCCTTCCCGCTCACTTCCGTTCCACTCCAGGCGCATTCTCCAAGTCCCGTGCAATAAAGTTAATGGTCTTTCAAATAGCCTGGATCCATAGAGAGCTTTATAAAGTATCACCTGCATTTTGAATTGTGGCTGGAAACAGACTGGCAGGCGGTGGAGCTGTTGCAACAAGGGTGTTGTATGCTCTCTGTAGCCAATCCCAGTTATCAATCTGGCTGCAGTTTTTTGGACCAACTAAAGTTTCTGACCACATTTCAAAGGCAGCCTCATGTAGCACATTACAGTAATCCAAATGGGATATAACTATGATATGTGTTACCATGGCCAGATCTGACCTCTTCAGGAAAGATTCAGTTGGTGCACGAACTTTAACTGTACAAATGCACTCCTGGTCTCCAACAAAACCTCAGCCTTCAGGCTCAGGGCTGAATCTAGGAGTACTCCCAAACTGCGAACCTGCATTTTCAGGGGGAGTAACCCATCTAAAACAGGTTGTATTTTTATTCCCAGATCTTGGGAAATGTTGTTAGTATAATACCCCAACAGGATACTAGACAATGAAAGGAAATGTAGAACCTCAAAACACAGTGGCCCAAAATTAAATGTTAATCTGTATTTGCCTGGTGAGCCATTACAGTTTCTAGTTGGAAAGAAAGAAGATCTACTCACTTTGCTGATCCTTCTTCTTGAACATGAACACGGTAAAATGACTGAGCTGCATATTCTATCTTTGACAATTTAAGGAATAATGTCACATTCAGCAGAACTAATAAGAGCAAACTGTAAAGAAAAAATAAAGCAAAGTATAGAGCTATTGTTCTTTTTCTTGCCTGTAGCATCTTGCTATTTATAAGCTACAGTAATTTAAAGGATCATAGGCCTCTCTCTAAATATAATTTCAACTCTTTCATCCTCAATATTTTTCACAGTACTCAGTGCTGTATGATAATGAACAATGATATTATTTATTTTACAAAGGCTAAGAAATATCAGCAATATCAGCCTCCACTAACCTGAATACCACTAGTGTAAATTATGTTTTCCCCAGGTTTATACTGGCATAAGAACAAATTATGATAGAAGAAGTGTTAAGCAGATACTTACAAGATGCTCATTACCACTATGATGGTGATGGTCTTATTTGTAGCATCCCTTGTTGGTCCTGTTTGGCAAGAGAGGAAATGGTAAGTCTATAGTGTCCACCTTCCTCAATCAGATTAAACCCACTTTGATGTGCACGTTTCTTGAAGGAAAGTTGCCTTCTTTTCAGTGATGTAAGTGCTCTTGGTGTTCTCTCTTATTACAGTGGGCTCTCCCCTTATGCGGGGGATCCATTCCAGATTCCCCCCAAATAAGGAGAAATCCACATATGCTTGGGCCCCATTGGAAACAATGGGGCGTGTGCTTGCAGCTGGGGGCAGCGCGTGAGCTGTAGGAGTGCGCGCCATTTTATCATCGTGTGGCTTCCGCATAAGCTGGAACCCACGTAAAGTGCACCTGTGTAGGGCGCAGGCGCACTGTACAAGCTTATAACAAGTGTATACCTTTAACATGTTACAGTCGGCCCTTATACACAGATTTTTATACACGGATTCAAGCATCCACGGTTTGAAAATGTTCAAAAAAAGTATAAATTTCAAATATCAAACCTTGATTTTCCATTTTTTATAAGGGACACCATTTTGCTATGTCATTATATTTAATGGGACTTGAGCATTCACGGATTTTGTTATCCGCAGGGGATCTTGGAACCAAACCCCAGCGTATAACAAGGGTCCACTGTAATTTGATGCATGATATGGGTATTATTTTCATAACAAGGACTGGACAGCTATTCTTGCACTAAAAGTTCCTGCAAGAACACCGGGTTTTCACCACAACAATGCACAGTGTAGAATTTTAGCATAAGCATAATCTTTCATTAATCGTATGACTTTGTCATTGTATCTGCTGCATACAGATGAAGTCTACCCTATCCTCCATAGCCCATTTCCTGATTCCCTTTGCTCAAAATTCCAACACATGTCCAGTAAGCAGCTTTTCCTAAAAGGGCTTCTGACATAGTAGTGTTCCTGTGCAATTTATGCCAAAAACGTCTCTCGTATCTCTTAACACTCTGTAGTTCTGATATTACACAACCACACAATCAATGAAAAGACAGGAATATGGAAGAACCATCCAGTCTAAACCATCCTGATGTGTTTAGACACCATGGAAACTTAAATGCAAATCGTATATTTTAAAAAAGAGAGGTATGTGACCACAAATTCCATTTGCAGCTCTGATCAAGATTTCACAAAGAAAAACCAGGAAATCTGGAAGCACCAACATGGAGTATTTTCAAATGGAACACTATCCCATGTTTTGGGGTGAAGCAAATTAACAATGCAAAGCTACTGCCCACTGCAATTGTCTCCTAATCTCTGTGTGCAGAAAACTACTGTATACTTTCATTTCCCCCAACAGGAATACTATGGCTTGAACTTGCCTACAAATTAGGATCACAAAGCACATTTGGCATTACACTGGAAAAGAGCCAAAGCGTTTCTATCAAGACCAGTTATCTTATTGCCATTTTAATAACAAAATGAGACGTGCAGCAAAGTTTTGACTTATAGATATCAATGCTCTCTTACACTACTTAGTTCTTTCTTCTTGATTCCATTATATCTAGATTTCATTACATGATAATTTCAGAAAACTGCTTTTTTCTTTCACAAGGAAAACAAAAGCAAATAGCCATCATTTTGGCATGAAAAATGTGCACACAGCATTTCTTGCTCCAAACAGAGATCCTGATCCTGATGAAACATCAGGATACATGTACTTTTCCCTCATGAACTGAAACACTGCTCATCACCACATGCCTGATCTTTTAAAAATTTTCTGTTATTCATATATCTTGTCCTGACTGAAGAGCATGCAGCATGAATTGAGGCATACACACTCATCTGCAAAATCTTAAGAAACAGCTTAAAACTACCAAAGAAATCGCAAGGATTAACCAATGCACATCATATGCAGCACACTCTGAAGTGTTTTTTCTTGGAGTGAATCTATGCATTACCCGTTCAGACTTATTTAAGTTGCTTTGCTTAGTTTGTCTTTCACAGTACACAAAACTGCACCATATGTTCCTGTGAACAGTCAGTCATCTTCTTAAGCAGCTAGTTCATATCTACATGTAAATTCCAATCAATCTAAAATGAGTAACATGATTAAAGGGCAATTATGGGCAATATCTCAGAAGCTAAATGAATTTAAGGAAGGTGTGTTAGCTAGCAAAGGCCAGTAAGTTCAGGCACATATATACATGCATAGAATCACAGAGCTGGAAGAGACCACAAGTGCCATCTAGTTCAACCTCCTGCCATACAGGAATACATAAACAAAGCATTCTCAACAGACAGCCATCCGGCCTGTTTAAAAACTTCAAAAGAAGGAGACTCCACCAAACTCCAAGGGAGTGTGTTCCATTGTCAAACAACTGTTACCATCAAGAAGGTCTTCTTAATGTTTAAGTGGAATCTCTCTTCCTGAAGCTTGAATCCATTGCTCAATGTCCTAGTCTTTGGAGCAGCAGAAAACAAGCTTGCATCATCCTCAATATGACATTCCTTCAAATATGGCTATCCTGTCACCTTCTCTTCTCCAGGCTAAACATACTCAGCTCCCTAAGCTCCTCATCAAAGGACATGATTTCCATAAATGATGAAATGCATCCAGCAGCTGTGCAAGTTATTCAAACTACAGAACTCAAATTCTTTTAGGTTTTTCCAACTCCAGAGATAAAAGACATTGGTCTAATCCTATCTGACTTGACAACTTTTTTGCCCAGCCTTCCAGCTGCTACACTGCAGACCAAAAGTACTTTTTGATGGTGGACCACCTCTAGTGTTATGATTCAGAAAGTGTTTGTGAGGCTGTCCCAGCTTTCCCCCTGTAATTCCCTCCCAAATTCATCCCTTCTCGCTTGCTGCCCCTTACTACTGGAACCTTCTTCCTCCACATGCACACCTCACCACTTCTCTACCCAGTTTCAAAACTGAGTTAAAGACTATATTGTTTAGAGAAGCGTTCCCAGGGGCAAGCCCCTCTCTGATCCAGGATGCCTCCTTTTAACCATCCATTAAGAAGCCAAGACCTTCCTTCAGTCCATCTGCCTTGGTCCAGGCCTCTGAGGTGGAGAAAAACTGCTGGACCTGATCCCCTTCCCCACAACCATTCCTTCTCCTTTTGTGTCTTGTCTTTTTAGATTGTAAGCCTGAGGGCAGGGAACCGTCTAACTAAAAGTTTGTATGTACAGCGCTGTGTAAATTTACAGCATTTTATAAATAAAGGTTAATAATAATAATAATAATAATAATAATAATAATAATAATAATAATAATAGACTTCTTTTTTTAGGGTGTTACAATTAAGAAAAAAAGATGGACGAGATGGTGGGAACACATGGGATGTGGATAGAAGATGATGATGACATGAAGATGATATAGAATTCTGTAAATTAGTCAGGACAATCATAGAATAAAAGCTTCATCTAGAAGCACCCAAATGGATACAACTTAAAGATACTCCAAAACAGATAAAAAGTTTTAGAATGTGAAATAAAGCACACTGTATTTTAACATCTGAGTACTTCAACTACAGGAGAAGGAGTCTATTCATAATGTTATCTTCAGGAGTTTGGCTGCTTAATTTATCTCTGCAGCACTTCCATGCTATCCCCAGAAGAGATAGCTTTAAATACCATCTAGGCCAGAAGATGTTTCATCCTTTTCTCTTCAGGACTGGTTCTCTCCCTTTTTATAGTACTTCAAAACACCATTATCTCTTCATTGTCCTGCTAACTAGCAAGGCCAAAGAATGTTTCATTTTGTTTTAGCGGGTAAATACTAATTGGTTTGATACTGATGATCTATTTTTGAAACGTTACTGATTTTTCTTCCATTATGGATAGTAATGTACTGTTATTTTTCTGTGACCTGCTTCCTTACATAGAATAAAGAAAAGTATTATCAAAATGAAGATGACTGATAGAGAACATTTTCTTTGTAGTGAAAAACGCTGCTTTGCTCTTAGATTTTGCATACCAGCAACCATTCTTCCTTTGTGAAAGATGCACCACTGATGCTTAACTTGAGCTATCCTACATCTGCCTTGTTTAAATGGGGAAACAATCTACATAAGCTTGTACAAAAGTACTATGTGATCTGTGGATCTTCCTTAACTTTAGCATTCCTTTTGTTTAAATAATGTTAGAAACAAAAATGAAAAAATAAAATAAATAAAAAGAAGGGCCCTATCCAGCATCCTGGTTTCCCACAACAGAATAATAAGCCCACAAGTAGGAGATGAATGTAATAGCACTCTTCCGCTTGTGTTTGCCAGCAACTAATACTCATTGGTCCTGCTTCTTGTACTCACCTGCATCACCATGAGAATGCACATTTGTATCCCCAGAAGAATAATGTGCAGAGCGTTTAGGAAGTATTTCTCCCATGTTCCGCTGTAAAGTCCACCTTCTTCTCCTCAAAACACTTAATTTCTCTGGATCTTCAGTTGGTTTGTTGATTGCATATTCCTCCATTAACAATTCGGATTCTGTAATTAAGCATAATCTAATTTTATCCCTCATTTTCCTATTTAAGCCATGTGAATTCAGAATGCATATGTATTCCATGTAGGTATTTTCTGCCATATGTACAAGCTTACCTTTGACTGGAGAAAAACAAGTATGTGATAAGTGGTACCTCGGGTTACGAAATTAATTCGTTCCGCCGCCGCTTTCGTAACCCGAAAAGCCTTCGCAAGCCGAAAACCCATAGGCGCTAATGGGGAAAAGCCGCGATTTCGTGTGAAATAGCGCCGAAAAGCACCAAAATTTTTTTCGTAACCCGAAAAAACATTCGTAAGCCGGAACAGTTTTTTTAAATGGATTTTTTTCGTAACCCGGAAATTTCGTAACCCGCGCATTTCGTATCCCGAGGTACCACTGTACATTGATAAACACACGTTCTTGTTAAGAAATCAAGACATGAAACTGGAAATATACAGGTTGTTTGATTAAATTGTTGCTATGCTGTAGCAGTTTGAACACTGGACTCTGGAGACCAGGCTTGCTGCTTGGCCATGAAACCCACTGAGTGACCTTGGGCAAGTCATATGGTCATATGCTCTTAGCCTCAGGGGAAGGCAATGGCAATATCCTTTAAACAAATCTTGCCAAGAAACCCCCATGTTTTCACCAATGACTTCGGAAATGACTTGAAGGCACACAACACACACACACATGCTATGATACTTATACTGAGATTCAAGTGCCACAGAATAATAAACTGGGGGGGGGGGGGGCGCTGTACCCCCAACAAGCATTATTTACTTGTGTCATATGCCAACACAGTCTGAGGCTAGACAACCTTCTGTTATTCCTCTGCTTCCAGATTATCACAAACATATGGTTAGCAATAGAATAAAAGCATTTTAATGAGGCACTCTAGAAGCAGTGTGAAAGACAACTGAATGCCTTTGTTACATTTAAATGCTTCATTTTCAAAGTCATCAAATGATACTTTTTCACTTCCCCCTTGCTTTTTGAAGAGCAAACACAACTGTCTGAGGATCAGAAAAAGGGCAAAACACAGATGTAATAATAACTTTTAAATAAATAAAAGCAATCCACCTTTAAACTGTTTTACAAAGCTACAGTAAGTAAATCTATTAGAACTTTTTAATAATTGATGAGGAAATGGAATGAGGAACGCAATGACTCATTTCATTATGGGTAACTAGTCAGGATAATCAAACATCACAGCAATGAAACAATTTGGAGACATCAGAAAGGAAGAGAAACAACATTTACCAAGTTGCTTGAAATTTTCCTGTATCCCACTCCATGTATTTTTCTCTATTATATTCTTGACAAGCCCCCATGGTTGTTTCTTATATTTCACATCTGAGGAAATCCTGCAGCAAAGAAAAGGAAAGAAAAGAAAAATAACCCTAGCAACCAATTGTAATAGAAGCACATTAAGAGAACAGACCTGCCTTTCGCTCACTTTGAGAGCCATTTTTCATTCTTTTTTGTTCAAAGCAGCACAATGTGTACATGAAGCAAAAACATGGTCACCGCGTGAGACCTTGTACAGTACATTCATGCTGACAGGCAAAGGAGGAAATGCGCAAAAATACTTGTTGTTTAATAGCTGTGTTGTAATGGTACTTTATGATGGTTGTGCACACCCACTGACTTTAGAAGCCTGTTATAGATCACATAGTCAATTGCAGGTAGGGAAAGATTTCTCCTGGAAAGACTGACGGAAAAACCATGCTAGTTTCAGGATATGTTAAACCTCGGGAGCAGGAGAAGCAGAAGTTAAGGGAGTAGGAAATGCTTGTTTCTATCCACATATCCTTTTCAAATCACCAGCATGAAGCATGAACCAAAAGGGCATTGTTTCTTTATTCTTTATGCTTACCCACACTTTTACAAAAGGAGATTTGTGCACATGAACCTGTTTTACTATACTTAGGGCAGTTCTGTTTTACTGCCTGCAATCTCCCTAACATAGTAAAATAAAATGTCCCACCGTAGTCTGCACTTCTGACTGGACAGGGGGTCGATACAGTAACTATATACAGTGTAGAAGTAATCATGGTAAGGCACATCATGAGTTGTCACTTCTGCATCTATCCGATACGATTGATCTTTGTGGCTCCGTTTAAGCAGGACCTATTAAAAGAGAGAACAAATATTTGCCTTCACTCTGATGGTCAATAAAGTGTGCGGAAAAAATATTAAAATAATATTAGAATCTGATTGCCTTCACAGGGGGTATGCAATAGAGTAGAGGTAAGGAAAGTGTTGCCCTTTTGGCTGGATACTCCCTCCCAACACCACTTTTGAGGCCTTCAAAGGTTCATTTGTTGTTGTGTGACTTCAAGTAGTTTCTCACTTATGAGGACCCAAAGGCGACCCTATCATGATGTTTTCTTGGCATGATTTGTTCAGAGATTGCCTTCTCTTAAGCTGAGAGCCTGTGATCTGCCCAAGGTAACCCAGTGGGTCTTGTGGCCAAGTTGGGAATTGAACCCTGGTCTCCAGTGTTGCAGTCTTACATTCAAACCACAAAACCATTACCCTGGTCTATGTATGTTGTTGTGTGCCTTCATGTAATTTGCAACTTAGGGCAACCCTATCATGGGGTTTTCTTGGCAAGTTTCTTCAGAGGAGGTTTGCCATTGCCATCTTCTGAGGCTTAGAGAGTATGACATACCTATGGTCACTGAGTGGGTTTACAGGGCTGAGGGGGGATTCGAAACCTGGTCTCCAGAGTCATAGTCCAACACTCAAACCACTACACCACATTGGCTCATACATATCTCAAAATTTTGAAAATAATTGTTTTGAAACTTTTAAAAGCTCAAATGCATTTCTATGCCCTCTTGCGGGCAATGTTGTGTGTTTCTGCCTATCCATATTGAGACAGTTTACACTATGTTATAAACTGATTTGTAAATCATTCTAAAAGTGGGTTTTCCAATGTATTGAGTTTCCCTCCATGTCTTTTGGGGAAAAAATAGGTTTTATCAGGGTGCCGCCAATGTGAACCTGCCCCGATCCCATTAAGGGCATCCTGAAGGGAGGGATTAATGGGCAGAGGGTGGGCAGAGGGGCAGAATATACCCACCCCACCCCACAGGTCTACCTTGAGTGTTCATGGTTAGTTGCCAGTTTTGAGTGGGGTTCCATAGCAAGGGGTCCTCAGACAGGCTTGCCCTCCCCATTCTCCAAGGTTGGCAGGGGAGGATCCCTCAAAGGAGAAACTCTCATGAGGGTTTCACGACAAGGGGTCCTCCAGGGGCTTGCACTCCCCATCATCCAAGGATGAGGAGGGCTTCGCCCAAACAGTATGACATAGATGTGAATCATTTGATTGACAGAAAAAAAGTAAAAAAACTGAAAATGATTGAATGCAATCAATAAGGAGGCTCCATTTTTAATCAGTACTTTGTTAAATGTGAACTTGACAGGATTAAATTGCACTGGAGACACTCAACCGGAGTAAATATAGTATGAACTTCTATTTGGGTCAGATTCAGTATTGCATGAACAAATCTGGCCAGATGTACCCAGCACAAAAACGCAAGTTAGGCGCCCTGGTGGCGCAGTGGTTAAATGCCTGTACTGCAGCCATTCACTCGAAACCACAAGGTTGCGAGTTCAAGACCAGCAAAAGGGCCCAAGCTCGACTCAGGCTTGCATCCTTCCGAGGTCGCTAAAATGAGTACCCAGACTGTTGGAGGCTAATTAGCTTACTTGCTGTTCACCGCTATGATCTTTGGAATAGCGGTATATAAAAAATAAAATAAACAAAACAAAGTAAGTGTGAATGGGGCCATTGTTTTATGCCCAAGAGAGATCTTTTTATAACCAGGAAATAAACCATAAATTATTTCTACTTTACCTCCTGTTTGTAAAAGTTATCTCCTGCACCTAAAAAAATGCAGCAGGAGGGAGGATACTGACATTGCTTTCCTTTTGCCCTTTAGAAGGTATCCTTGACAAAGAGGCATTCTGAAAAAATAAACTACCATATTTTTTAAAATTTAAAACATGGGAGCATGGTGGCAGGTGTAGCTCTTTGAGGTCCAGTGATGGGTATAAGTGGCCCCTGGACCTTGGGTATTTTCTCACAACTTCAGTAGAGTCTTTTACCTGCTTTTCTGTTGCAGCTGTGGACTTTCCAATAAGTGGATTGTTAAAAACAATAGTATAAGTCATGGTCCTCAACTGATTGCCTCTGCTTTCTCTATTCCAAGGAGTTGACACAATATCTAGAAACAAAGCATGCCACAAATCATTTCCAGAAATGTACATAGTACCATCGTCCAGAAATATGCTGAAAATGGATTGACTAAACAAAATCTCTCAACAGCTAGAAATCATGTAGGGCTTGACATTTTGGCACACCTTTGTCTCCATCTAGACAAAATCTGCAGCAACCATCCCAATACATAAACAGCTTCATTTTCATTTATATACCACTTCATACTGAACTAACAGTGTCTAAGCGGTTTACAATTGTGGTCATTTCTGAATACATTAATGATCTTTAAGTCACTAGTCTCAATATGGATCGATCTGAAAGTAGACTTACATGGAATAATACCTAGGGACTTCTGCCGCAAATTATGGTCCATGTTAAGTTCTCTCCCTTTAACCTATGTGTACTGATCATGCCGTATTGTGCCAGCTGCTGCTTGTCAAAATACTAACCAATCCTTGACTGAGATGAGAGCAACAAAACACACAGCAAGACCATGTCAGATCATTGGTATGTCATACTACATGTTCCAAAAGGCAAAAACCTGACACGGTGTATAGTTTTCAATGACAGCCAAGATTAATTTTAATGTGTAGTTCTGTCCCAAGAAAACAAGAATTCAAACCAGTTGATGGGGCTACAGGGGGAGAAATGCATAATTGTTCCCTGAAAGAAATACTATATATAGCATCTGCTTTGGAAATAGCTTTAAAAGAAAGCATAGATCCTGGCAATTTCTTTCGAAAATGCCCAGAAGCATTAGCTACAAGAACAGTTCTTACCTTGGAAGATCATAATTAAGATTAAACAAAGAAGAAAAAAACAAGTTAGCAAAGTTGTTAGGGCTTTTTATCCACAACTCTCCAGTTTTAAAAAAAAGTTTTCCAATTCAGCAAAAACAATAACATCTACATACAACTTTTACAAGTTGGTACTTTCTGATGTTTAGGGTCCCCTCCCCACACATACTTTGGTTAGATTTAGACATAACCATGGTTTATACTAGCCACTGTTAAGAGTCCACACCTTGGTTGATGTCAATAGGCAACTCTTAGGATGGGGATGTGTTTATGTTTTTGTTGTCCCTCTGCTCAGCACTGAGATATATCTCCCTTCTACATGACAAAAGGCAATAGCCCTAATAGTGATTTTTCAGTGATATGAATTCAGGCATTTAGAACAAACAGCAGTTTACTAGCATAAAATGATTCTTTCAGATCTTTGTGTCCATCAAAGTTTAGGAATGGGTTTGAGTCCAAACAACTGTTGTATTAAATACATTTCTGGTTTATAAGCAGAAATGGGAAGTCAAAAACAGAAATGGAAGTCAAATTTAGTCCGTTATTATATGTAATTGTTTAAATTTAGTTTATATAAATCTTTGATTTAGAGTTTTTAAATGGGAGGATAGACAAGAGAGTTGTATTTTTAGATTATAAGGTTTATTTGTTCTTTTATATAATGTTGTGTTGAGATGTTTGGGTTTTGTTTGTTTTGTAACTTTGTATATTATGATTTAAAATGTAATAAATATTAGAAAAATATAAATTTCTGCTTCAAAAGCAAAAATATGTACAGGCTTCAAGTGAGTTCACACACCAGTTTTTCTCTTCTCACTAGTAGAGAAACAAGCCAGGAAGCCATATTTAACCACAGCTTTCAGTTATGTCCAAATCAGGAATTAGAGTTAATAGCTTCCAAGTACAGTGGACCCTTCCCATTCGCTGGGGTTCAATTCTGCCCCCCCCCCCCCCATGGATAGGAAAAATGTGGATGCTCAAGCCCATTTTATTCAATGGTTGGCACCATGCACATTCTGTCACTGGACAATATTGGAAGTAGCGATCTGTGGATGGTCCAGCCCATGGATCACTAATCTGCAAGTGCAGCAGGCCCACTATAAGCCAGGTTCTGGAAGCCAAGCTGAACCATGATTTCATAGTCTGGCTTGCTTGGAAACCTATAATTCTTTAGTATAGATATAATTCAAAGCTATGGCTCCCCAGCTTTTTTTCCTTGCTTGTGCAAAGAGGAACAAAATGGTTATATGCATATGCATAAATGTCATACATATCTTGGCTTGTAACACTGAGATTTGAATATCTATCAAATAAAACAAATCATAGTTCTTCATTATGTACCCAACCTCTATCTCATGGCTCTTTTCACAAGAAATTGATCAGAGAGCTATGCATTAGTGGGTTGGAGTACAGAACAATATTTTACCTATTATATTTCTGGAGCTGAGATATCTCTGCATGAAAAGGGAACTGGTGAAAAGCATTTCGAACAGCCTGTCTGCACCAATGTGAAAAACCCTATTAATGAACAGTTTTCCATGGAGATCGTTCTCAGATATGGTTTCTTCAGCTGTGTAGAGAAAGATATAACATAAGGGTTAAGAAAAGAATAAAACATCCATCACACATTAAAACACACCCCAAGAGGCACACGTGCGCGCGCACATACACACACACACAAATATATATATATATATATATATATATATACATACACACACACACACACACACACATACACACACTCTCACTGAAAACAAAATTTCAAAGAGTAAATTGCCTCAAGTGGAAACTTCTGAGACAATTTACAGTACTATCTTACTGCAAAGTCTTAGTTGTGTAACAGCCTTCCAGGCCAAATTGGCTATCTGAAGGTGATGGGCACCTATACTTGTTAAGTGAAGGGGAGAGGTATTTTATGCATAGGGCTTTTGCAGGAGGGCATTTTTTACCATGTAACTATGGCCCACTAAATGTTACTAAACTGTGACTTTCATCACTAACCAACATATCCAATGTGGATAATGGGAGCTGCAGTCCAGCAAGATTGTAAGGACCACATTTTCCCATTCCTAACCAGCTCATGTATTTTACACCAGAGATGTCAAACCCTCTGGCTAATTTGAACTACATCTCCCTCAGTCCCTTATTATTGTCTATGCTAGCTGGGACTTCTTTGAGTAAAAAACCAAAGTACTTGGAGAGTCAAAATGTTCTGGTGTTGTTGCTGTTGTATGCCTTCCATTTTATTTCCGACTTGTGGTGATCCTAAGATGGTAAATCTATCATGGGGTTTTCTTGGCAAGTTTCTTCAGAGGAGGTTTGCCACTGCCATCCTCTGAGACTGAGAGAGTGTGACTTGCTCAAGCTCACCCTGTGGGTCTACATGCTACTGTATGTAAAAGATTAAGACTGGCCATCCAGGCAGGAATTCATTATAAGGGAGGGCAATATCTGAAATGAGCTCCTGCACTTCAAGATATTAGTAGTGTTGCAGCAAAACTTAATGCAGATTGTAGTTGAGAAGTTTCAACAATTTTTAGACCAATTACTATTCTTCAAAGTACTGAAAGACAAAGAAAAAGTAAGTAGACTTAATATATTTTGGTGAGAAAGAAAATGACGGAGGAAAGAAGGTAACATTTTGTCTTTAACAGGGATGTAAAATCTTTGCTTATCTTTTTTTTTCTTTTTTTCTTTTCTTTTCTTTTCTTTTTTTTTTTTGCAAACTCAGATACAGAGTTTTAAAAGTTTTCTCTCTGCTGGGCAAAACTATGTAAGTTTTTGTGCATTGCAGAACTTTTGGGGGGATTTAAACAAAACACAATGTTTTTAATCAATTTTTTGTACAAAAATAACCAAAGCAACAACAATAAAATGGTGGAAGAAGTGCTGGTATTTTCACTAATCACAGAGGGCTGAAAAATCTCAGAGCAACTGACCTTTTTTTTCAGTGGGGCAAATCAACCTATTGAGATATGCTGTCTCATCAAAGATAGGAGAATTTGGAAATATTCTTTAAAATTCGTAATCTGTAAAACTGATAATTGGGGTTTATGCAATGGTATCTGTGTGATAGTGACTGCTGAAATACTAATACCACACAGAGGAATCTGAGATGGTGCAATGTTCTTTATCCTAAATGATGTATGGTTTTTCAAATACTGTAACATGAAATGCCACTCTGTTCATAATGACATAGTACACATGTCACCAAAAGGTTTTATGTAGAAAATGTCACTCCATTCAAATTGACATGTTATAAGTGTCACTGAAGGCTTTAATTTAGAGATCTAGCTATTAATGGATCAATCACAAGCAGTTGATCAATCTGCCAGAAATACTGCTCTATAGAAGCTAAAAGGAATCACAATTTTTTTTATAAAAAAAAGTTTTCTGGCAACACTTGAACAAGGTTAAGTCACCATTACCTTGAATGGATACTGTACTGCCTAATTTGTAGTTATTTTGCACAATTATGCTAATGCTTCTCATGATAACAGATTGGTTGTATGAAGAAAGAGCCAGTACGGTGTAATGTTTAGAGTTGGGAGAGGTAGAATGTTGGACTGGTACTGTAGAAATGTGAGTTCTAGTGCTCCACTCAAGCATGAAACTCATTGAGTGATCTGTTTCCTTCCTCTTAGTTGGCATAGTAAGACTGCCAAGTTAATCTTCCCATCTTTAGCTGTACAGGCAATATTTTTTTTTAATGCAGACCTATGGACTCCCCCCCCCCTTGGCTATTATAATCCTAATTTTAAGTATCTTCAGAGCCAGGTTTTAAGGACTGAATTTATGAAATGGATCTTATTTACCTTCAACATCACTTTCTGAGGCACTGCTCTTCTCCTGAGGGAAATTCTCAATTAGATCCAGTGGCTGTATGGAATATTTCTGTTGTGCTACATCAGCTGTCGTCCTTTCTGAATTCCTTCTCTCTACTTTATCATAGTGGGAGTGTTCAGGGTCAGTCCCCTAGTGAAGGAGAGCAGAAAGCAGCAAGTATAATATCAAGTATCCTTATGGTTGCTCAAGCTTCTTTTACAAGGAGCTGTCACTCAGATAGTAACATGAAAATCCATAGTTTCATAGTTTTCTATGATGAAGCAAAGGAAACAAACATACAAAAAAAAAAACCACCCATGAATACCTAAGAACAAACTCATGAGCCTTTATTCAAAATATCCTTTATCTGCAGCAAAGCATTACAAATCATAAATTTTCAAGTATGTGGGGGTTTGTGTTTTGTTTCCATTAAAAATATACTATAATACATTCTAAGGGCAAGCATGGTGTAGCGGTTTGAGCGTGGACTATGACTCTGGAGATCAGAGTTCAATTTCCAGCTCGCCCATGAAACCCACTGGGTGGCCTTGGGCAAGTCACATGCTCTCAGCCTCAGGGGAAGGCAATGGCAAACCTCCAAACCTTGGCATTAAAATCCCATGACAAGTTTGCGTTAAGGTTGTCATAACTTGGAAATGACAACATAATACATTATATCATGTATAGATTTCCATACGTAAGTATACCATCCACTAAGCATAGCACTGTGCAGTTTTCATTCATTTAATGAGGCTCGTACACAATTTCCATGCTGGTTTTCTATTTAACTGCAGAAGAATTTAAGAGCAACAGTGATTTTTCATTTATCCCCCTTGTTGCCCATTATATATTTGCAAGCAAGAAAGCTAAAAACTATCACAAGCCTGTTCCCCCTCTTCCC
>NC_056524.1:41788231-41798710 GCF_019175285.1 Sceloporus undulatus
ACCCCAATAACCTGAGAAGCATTGGTTTAGAAGACAGTAAAGTATTGGGGGAATGGAAATTGTTTTTGTTTGTTTTTTCCTGGTGTGCCAGGGACTGATGCCATATTTGTGCCCATTAACTAAAATTGTTTCATTCTTTCCTGGAAACCCACCAGGGATTGGCAGCGGATGATATAAAGCAGAGAATCACTCCATTCATTTTACTGGAGTACTCCAGCATAACTTCCTAGTGAATGGTAGAAATGGGCCCCTAAACCACTAATGCTTGTTATTCCCTAAGATCCAATTTCCCATACTTTAGCCTGGGGTGCATGCCCTTTTCAGGTGAGGCCAATGGAAGATTCCCAGGATTATAAAGTGCAGAAGCAAACAAAGAAAATCAAAGTGTGCAAGCATGACCCATCTCCATCCCCAATAGCTATGAGAACTGTGTGAGCAGGTTAGTAGTAGAAGAAAACTCATTCCCAAAGTCCATTCTGAACTTTCATATCTTTTCCCAGCCAGACAGCTGAGCTAATGCAAAAAGTAGCAAAGTGCTAATACAAATTAAACCTTACTATGCCCCTGGAT
Organism: Sceloporus undulatus; assembly: GCF_019175285.1. NCBI lineage: Eukaryota > Metazoa > Chordata > Lepidosauria > Squamata > Phrynosomatidae > Sceloporus > Sceloporus undulatus. The sequence goes on from NC_056524.1 coordinate 41,788,802, forward strand.
AGCTATTAATGTTGGCCATGATGCCAACAAGGACTTCAAAACCCATCTGCCAGGTGGCAAAGGCTCAACTCACTATGGAGAGATAATGTTATTTGCCTACATTAGATTATAAAAGTTATTGAGACCTCACATGTGAAACCATTTGAGTCCATATTGGGGGGGGGGGGGGGTTGCTACATAAAATTTTGTTTCTTACAGGAGATGATGAAATAAAGTTAAATTGTTGCCATATTTTATGCTGCACTAGAGGCTTGAGGAATTCTAAATTAAAATATTGCTGAACAGAATGTCCCTATATATATTTAAGATAATGAGAATATTTCTGATCAGTAGTGACTGAAACTTCAAAAGTATCAAATGCCAAGAGAAAGGCATTTCATACTAGCGTGGGAGTGAAAGCAGACAGGGATATTATATATCATTGACAGAATCAGCATCCTGGAATCTGTTAAACAGAAATCTGGAATTCGGGCTAATTATATAGGAATCATCATCATGTTTTCATGCCAATTACTTTCATAACTCTCAGCTCAAATTGCACATACTTGTATGTTCACAATAATCAGAACATAAAACTAATTTCCCCAGGTCATGAAGAAATTCTATTGCTTCTATGCTTTACAATCTTAATACAAATTTGTAAGTTATGAAATAAAAATCTCTGCAAATTATATCATCAAGCATTCACTTACAACACTTGTTATGCTATAGAAAGTAGATGAATAGAATTAATTTCACTTCCAGTCCATAAATAGCTGGCCACCATAACTTGCCCCTGAAAGGTAACAACAGTAAAAGATACAAAACCTCTGAAACTGAAAACCTAAATCAGACTGACTACAGAAGTACTGTAGTTTCATTTGAACCAGATAGACTTGTTTCTGAATAAACACACTGAGGATTCCACTGAATGCCTTCTCCTCCCAGTATTGTAACACTTCTGGAAAGCTGTTCTACAACTAAACCTTTCAAAAATCATGTAAATTACAACATAATTCATTCCAGTCTCCTATAAATGCACATATCCCCGCCCCCACATGCCTTGTTTTCAGAGGAATTTGCCATAGCCCTACCATATTTCAGCAACATCTCCAGTGGATTGGGGTGGCTCCAATGGAGGCCCCATCCCTGGGAATTTAACCTCTGATTTAACGAAACATCATGGGCCAGTAGACAAAAGGTTTAATAGCTTGTGAATGCAAATGTGCATATTTGCAATGTTTAGATAACCATTTTAAAAAACACATCCAAGGTTGATAACAAAAATAAAGCCAAATGTCTCAGACAGTAAGGTTGTATGTAATATGTGCAGCATGCACACATCTCACCGCAACTCCAGCTTTGCTCACAGTCCTTCAGCAAAATGCTGAAACATAAGAAGGCAGCACTAAACTACACTTGAAGCAATGAGTTCAAGAATTAAAGGGACGAACACTGAAAAATATGTAAAAAGAGGCTTCTTATTTCAACAATAAAGCCCATGAGGAATGTAGCATCAAGTATGTGTTCCACTGTAACAGGAAGAAAACCGAGTAGCTTACTTCTCTCAGTGGGTTTTCTTTAAGTAACTGCGTTTCAATTTCAAGTATCTGAGCAATGGGTTCTTGAATTACACCATCTGCCTTAGGTGTCTCCTTCTCCCCAGATTCATCACAAAGGCTAGACCTGTCCGAGACAAGAAAAACAGCAGTGAAGTTAGCTTACCCTTCTCTCTCTATTATCATTGACAATTTTGGAATTTCAAAGCACTCAGTGCAGCATTGACAGCTGTAATTTCTGGTCATCCTACTACCAAGTGATTTCACATCTCTTTCTGGATTTCTGAGAAAAGACCAACATTCCAGACTTTGTCAAAGAAAAAGAATACCAGGCAGTGTTACAGAAAACAGTTAAGCAGAAAACAGAATTGCTTTAACTATGGCTAATTTTTCCAGCCATCATTTGCCCATTCTCCCATACTAAAATGTAGAGTCTAGGAGGCAGCCAGAAGCCTGAATATCTCTTACACATTGCCTATTCTTACATGTTTCTCAAATGAAGTTCTTTTCTAGATAAGAGTCCTCAGCTGCATGGAGCATTCTACTCAAGTAAAAACTACTCAAGGAGACTGTCCCTTCAGACCTCCCTACCCATTGCAGGCGGGTGAAGGAATGAGGAGGATATGGAGTGAAGGGTCAATGTACCCTCACCCACTTCTTATTCTCACATGTTCAGGCTACTGTGAAGGCTAGAAAGATATCGCTAGTATATACTTCACCCCCCCCCCCCGCCCCTTTGTAAAAAGGCAGGAAGAGACTGGATCATTTGCCTAGGAGACACTTCAACAATAGATTAGTGGAATGGTTGGGAAACTTATTTCTGCCTCAGGCCTGAATTCAATTCCAGAAATTGAGGAGAGGAGAGACTGCATTCCAGTGGTGGCAAGAGGGTGGAAACCAAAATATTAGCATATTTTGGCTTCTACTGCCTGTATTTAAGGGTTGGGAGAGCCACTGCAACCATTCACAAGGGGGAATAAAAAGCTAGAAAAATACCCGATAATGGGATAATGATGTCTTAGGAACAGTTTATCACATGAAGGAGATCGGGAGTTTATCCTGCGAATATCTTAGAAAAATTGCGTAATTACACGAAACAATTTCACACAACGTCGCACAAAACCCACCATTAAAGTGGTCACAAAGAAGCAGTAACGCACATCTTTTTACTTGCAGGATTTCAGTAACAATGCATTTCTGATATCATTTTATTTGCGCAATTGTGTGTGATAATCATTCTTGCAATTACTTGCCATTTTTGCTTTATTTATAGGATGCTTTAAATGCACTTTACGCTCTCTTTAATGCCAAAATTAGCCCCAGTGTGATAAACCCCTTAGGAAATTGGCTATGACCTGGGGTTCCTCACCCCTAGTTGTTGTTGTCTTAGAGGAAGGCAATGACAAACCTTCCCTGAAGAAATATTGCCAAGAAAACCTCATAATAACCCCAAGAAAACCCCTTACAGTCTCCATAAGTCAGAAACAATTTATTTGAAGGCACATAACACATACACACACACCTTCAAGCCTTTTCCAACTGATGGCAACTCTAAGCCAAACCTATTATGGGGCCTTCTTGGCAAGATATGTTCAGAGGAGGTTTGCCTTTGCATTCCTCTGAGGCTGAGAGAGTATGACTTCCCCAAAGTCATCCAGTGAGCTCCTTGACCCTAGTTTACAGGAAGAAAATCTGCTTTCTCCTACATAACTCTGTGCTGTCCCCCATTTGGGCAGGTGATATGATATGATAATGTTCCTTTTGGAGGCAAAGCTTAAAGGACTTCTCATTAGAACAGAGTTCAAAATTATATTTAACACACTTTACCCTTTTGATTAAGTTTAAATGCCTACCTTGCAAAAACAGTTCAGAAATATTTGTTCCTCCACCATAACTATCAAGATAATGTTAATGTTAATTATTTAAGTGATTTATAGCCCACCTTACAAAGTACAACATCTACCATATGAAGCATATAACATGTAACAAAATTAAAGTATATCAACATTCAAATAAAAGAAATAATTAATAAAATGTGCAGTAAAATTATATCATTTCAGCCAGGCATTCCATCATAAGATTTGTCCTAAGAGAACAAAGCCATTATTAATTTAAAACAATCTGAAATTTTAAAATATATATTTAGTCTACATAGAAGAAAAAAACAGATGGAGATAACAGCTCAATGATGACGGGTGCAAGCAAGACTTCTGTAACCAGTCTTAATATCTGGATAAGTTCATAAGGGCACAGAAAGTTTTTTGCCCCAAGGTGCTTGAAATAAGTATCATTGCATCCTTGAAATGAAAGAATTATTATTAATTTAAAAAGTTAATGCCAACATATTAAATTGGGCCTAAAAGGGAATAGACAGGCAGTGCAGCTGATGAAGAATAGGCATAAAAATGTGGTTGAAACTTTTAACTATTTAACAACTTTAAAGCTATCGCATTGTGAATGAACAGAACCTTCTGAAACATCTTCAACGGAAGTCCCACATAAAGTGCATTATAGTAGTCTAGTCTGGATGTAATCACAGCACAGATAAATGAGCTAACATCTGTCATACCCAGAACAGGGTCATGAGCAGCATCTCTTCCTAATCCAAATAGTCACCCCTCGTCCCCAATGCCACTGGTTCCTGTAAATGCTGGATCTCACGAGCGAATTAGGCCTACACTGCCGATAGACTAATAAATCTTGCTTTTGCAGCACAAGTAAAGTACCTCTATTTCTTTGTTCATGCATCTCTGAACAGAGCACCTAAGGGTGGGACTTGGGAAGTGTCATTTCAAAGGTATACCTCATCAAATTCTTGACAACTCCTGCATGATCACAGTATAAAGAACTAAGGTTCCCCAGACATTAGAGCAAGGAGTGTCCTCTCCCTCATATTCATCAAATCAAAGATAGTGTCCAGGCTTATCTTAGGTCAAATACAGGCACCAGCTTCATTGGTTTCTGAAAGCTCATCAGGAGTTTTCTCAAAAGAAATCAGTTCAGAATCACAGCTTATCATCGGTTTGAAAGGCTTCATCATCACCACAGTACCAATAATAGATCTGAATATCACTGAAGGCTGTGATCTGCCTCTGCACAGGATTAAGAAACAAACAAACAAAAAAGTCCTATTGCACATTCAGATGAAATTGAACTCCCTGCAAGGAGGGAAATAATCTCTGGTTCTTGAAAACAGTGACAACAGGCAGTAATGCAAAGTCCTTTCTGTCTGTCATACTATTTGTAGTCTGTCTGGCGTATTGATACATGTAGTTTTAAAGAAATCATATGAAAGAAAAAATAACTGAAGGAGGCTGAGATATTTCTTAATTTTTGATATAACTGATATTCTTTGATATTTGATATAATTGATATTATTATATAGGACTTTACCACTGATTCTCTCTTCCATTCACAGCTGAAGCACTTATACAAAGCAAAACTGATATGGCCAAAATAGCACAATGTACACTTTTTGAATGAATTAATAAATGAGTTTATAGCCCCCCCCCCCCATTTTCCCAGGATGGGACTGAAAGCAGCTCAAAATAATTAAAACAAGATTCCTTTAAAATATTATTTTACAAATAATTACTGTATTTTAATTTTTTAAAAGAAATTAAATGAAAGTATTATAATTTATTTTAAAAACCCAAGGTTAAAAACAGTTAAAACACATTTTAAACATGATTGCTAATAAATTACTAATAAAAGATAAAATGCAGCACATCACTTCACACATACTATGACCACATAATTTCCAAGGCTGCACAGGACACTTCTTTAACTGCCGTGGCTCAGTACTATGGAATTCTGGGAACTGACGTTTTGTGAGATATTTAGCCTTCTCTGTCAAGCTCTGTTGCTACAAAAAACTATAAACCCCAGGATTCCATAGGATGGACCCATGGCAGTTAAAACGGTGTAAAACTGCACTAATTCTGCAGTGCAGATGTAGTCCAGGTCCTGCCTGAATAAAAAGATCTTAACCTGCTGACAGAAAGAAAGCAGAAAGGGGATCAAGTGGACCTCTGATGGAAAGGAGTTCTACAGCCTGGGAAAAGCCATTGAGAAGCTTCTCTCTGATGCTCTCACCAAATGTTCTCTGAAGGTGGTGGGACCACAGGAAAGCCATCCCCTGTAGATCTTAAAACTCAAACAAGCTTGTATAGACCAATATGCTCTTTCAGATAGTCTGGATCATAATGCTTCAGACAGTCTGGATATCTATAATTTCTACAGTGGCACAGCCACTATAATATATAACAGATCGCAAAAACTGTAGCATGGTTTCCAAGAGATTGGAATTTCCGGTGTCTATGGTATTAGTAAAAACAACAGGACTGCCCAAATCAGATACCATCAACTGGGATTCCCAGGGTTGATACAAAGATAGCATTTTTATTATATCCTTTCTCATAGTTGCCTCTAGAAGAGTAATATGAGCTTTTTATGAAACAGTTATATTTTATAGGTATTATATTTTATATGTATAATAAAAATGAATGTTATATCAGTCATCTTGAATAAACAGTCACCCATTATTTTCCATAAATGAGGAAGCTCCTTGGCATTGCCAAGTGGTGGGGTAAAGGATAAATTCTTTGAAAAATTGGAAAGCATGCTATTAGTAACACAGACAGATTTTAGAGTCACCAATAAATGGGATAAACGTTTAAGCTTGCTCATGCTACTGTACAGTATGGGAGCTCACTACTCTTCTACTAGCTATGCAAGAAATAATTTTGCATCTATGTGTAGCATGTCCACACAAAGCAGTGTGATTGGTTGCTGAAGGAACCATGCCAACTCACTTCAACATAGCTTTTCCCACTAAAATAATGACAATCTAATACATATCTTACTACCCAATGAATTCTGGCAGTATTATTCACTTCCACTGGCATGGGGCACTGACCTTCATATGGAAACTTGACCACACAAATAAAAAATAATAATTCTACAAGATGATTAAAATATACATAGGATCAACAATCATAATGTGTGATATTATGAAATGGTCCCAAAACTAAAAAAAGAAAAAGAAAAAAGGCATGGCCTTTAAAAAGGACATTTAGTATCCCTAAAAATACAGTAAATCTCTAGACTGAGAAAACATCTTCTATTGTATATTTAGCATGAGGCTTTCTAATTCCATGCTGTCAAAAAGCTTCCTCACCTGCAGCAATCTTGAAAACAATGTAAGTGCTCTTAAGTGGCATAAAGACCTTTGGATGTGATTGGGTAACGCACACAATAAGCAGCATTTGATCATTACTGATTGTGCAAGGAATGCTGCCATGGGCACAATGCCATTTGAGTACACATTTTTCTATACTGTATAAGAAGGTGGTAATCTATAAACTAATGAACAAATAAGAGTGTCTGGAGTGGGTGGGTTACATTTCTTTTTATATCTGAATAGGAAGATGATCTTGCAGAAACAACCGCCATCCACAAACCACCATGACCAAAGCCAAAGCCAACTTTTCAGATAATTTTGTAAAATGGGCCACCAGTAAATGTACTTTTTCAGTGATAATTTACAGTAACGTCCTACCTTGACTGTCCATTTTCCTCAGATGATGAGCAAATGTTTTCCATCTCTTCTGTGTTCAAGCCCAGCTCAGAGCCATAGCTCTGCTGCACAAGCTGCCAAAATTCCTGCTTGGTCAGTCTCTGGAAAGCAGAAAGCAAAGAATTAGGTACACTTGGTTAGCATTCATACAAGAGTATTCATCTTTTAAAATCAGGCACTGTTTAAATGGAGCTAACAAATCCTCTTATTACTTTGAAGAGTCCCTGACTGCACATTAGTACTAGAAGTCTACATTTCTAAGTAAAAGAATGACTCATGAAGTTCACTGTAACCCAAATCTTTAAGTTCTAACCATGAGCCAATGCTAAACCATCGTTATAGATGATAAATCCTTTACATTATCTGTAAGGCTGTACTATGCCAACATTTCCTCCATATAGTTATTGGAATCCAAGAACACTACAGTTTTACCCCCCCTCCATTCTTGAAATTTAAAAAAAACAAGCTACTTTAACTGCTGTGAACAGCTGTGACCTCTCAGTTGACATTAGTTGTTCAACAGTGCTACACTCCCTCTTAGCCAGCTGTCTCCAGGTCAAGTAACTTCTCCACTTAGTTGAAAAAGAGGCCCCAGTCAAAGGATAACAGCAAAATAGCATGTGAAAGAATGCAATATGGGTGGGGGGTTTCCTTTTTTAAAAAAATGGCACCCTGAGATCCACCAACCACAGCCTAATGCAAAAAGCATGTATTATGAATTATAAAACTCTTGAGTGCAAGAATTTGTTCTGACTACCAGAAATGAAGAGAGTCCACAATCTTTATATACAAAAAGCTAGCTTTGGTTATCCAGAGCCTTCTTCATTTTAACAGCATAATCAGTTAAATAATCGGGGATTCATTTTGTAGCAGCTACTGTTAAATAGCAATTGTTAAATAATTGGGAATCAGTTACAGGCCACTGTAAATCATCCAGTTAATCTAGATCTATGTTCTGTCCACCTTAGTACAGATCACCAGGCTGATAATGCCTCTGTTAAAAAGATCCCAGATCACATGTTGGCTCACACCACATGACTACCTGCTCAGGAGGAATTTATTGCACATGGATCAACAATGGAAAAGCAGCACAATTGGAGGCACTGGTAGGCTTTGCCCAGCAATGGATGGACTATAGACCAGCTACTAGACACAGACAGCATAGTGAGGTAAGGCATGGCCGCCACAGACAATACTATCATACCCTAATTCCACTATTAAAGCCTTATGTGATCAAGTCCTGCTAGGCAGAAAAGACTGCAGAAGGTAATCTTATACTGTATAATATTGCCAGTTCTCTAAATATATTACCAAGATGGGAAATTGACTAGAAATATTTTGGACAATCCTCCCTATTGTTAATATTAGGGTTTTTCCTCCTTCCACTGTTTGGAAAGCTGCCATGCTACTTTTAGTCACACACACCCCCAGAAAGAACTGACATGCATGCCGTTCAGATGCATCCCATCTTCTAGACAAGAGACAAGGGCATTGAACATTTACTGTGACAAGAATGCAAGGAAGCACTTTTGTTCACATGAAGGATGGAGTTTCCTCTAATCTCAGGGTTGAGAATAAGTATATTCTACGACCACAATTCCTAGCATCCTCAGACATCATGGCTACTATGTATTTTGTGCAATGTTCAAAAAGGCCTAATTTCACCTAATTTCTGCCAATTCATAATTCTAGTTACAGACCTCATACCAAAGAGTGATTCCACAGAATCTTCCCAGTTGCTGACAACATAGTGTTCTGATATGGAGGACCCTTGATTTTGTGAGGGGTTTACTAGAGGGGAAATGTTGGAAAGCCCTACTCAGTAAATCAATCTTCACTTATAGATCTTAATATTACATTACTGAATAAAAGAAAACGAATGAAAATATACAAGCTTCAAACATGGGAACCAAATATTTCTTCAGCAAGCAGTAGATACCTGGAGAACAACTTGTACATCTCCCTCAGCTACCCGCATCTATAAACTCTCACTTTTCTCTCTACCCATATGTCTAAACTAACCATTTTCTCCATTACACAGACCCCACAAACTTTCTGCAGTGCACTGGTCCTGAATCTCATCCCAGTAGGTCATCAACCACTGGGAAAATATTTACAGTCATTAAAGGAATATTAAAGAGCCAGCATGGTATAGTGGTTTGCATAATCAACTAAGACTCTGGAGATCAGGATTTTAATCCTTGCTTGGCCATGGAAACCTACTGGCTGACCTTAGGCAAGTCGCACACTCTCAGCCTCAGAGAGTGCCACAGGCACCCCCCCAAAAAAAAATCTTGCCAAGAAAATCCCATGGCCTATGTCATCATTAGACAGAAATGACTTAAAGGTACACAACAACAACGTTATTTTGTCAAATCCTTAACTCTCCTGACTCTCACCAGATTATAATAATATTCATTCACAGTAATTGTTGTTGCTGTCGTGTGCCTTGTTTCCAATTTATGGCAACCCTAAATTGAACCCTAAGGGGGTTTCTTAGCAAAATTCGTTCAGAGGAGGTTTGTCACTGCCTTCCTCTGAGGCTGAGAGAATGTGATTTGCCCAAAGTCATCCAGTAATTACAGACAGCTGAACAAACAAAACTATAATTAAAACTCCTTTTTGTAACACCATGGGAAAACCCCATGGAGGGTCCTAAATACTTTAAAGGCACCAAATCCTATCTGATCTTAGAAGCATGGACATCCCTAGTTAGTAGTTGGATAAGAGACCACCAGCAAATACCAGGTGCTGTAAGCTATATTTCCGAGGAAGCAGCTGGCAAAACCACTG
>NC_056524.1:41798720-41897425 GCF_019175285.1 Sceloporus undulatus
AGTATTCCTTGTCAACACTATGAAATTGATGGGTTCAATATATGTCAGCAGGCATCCTGAAGGCACATACTATTGACTTACACATCACAAAGGATGAGAATTTGGGTAGAGAATTTGAATAAAGGGGGAGGGGGGACTGCAGAAAAGTCTCCCCACTGTCTTCTCCTGCCATGTGAAAAATTCTATAGGAATTATGCAACTTTACACACAAAGATGAAATAATCAAGGGTTTATATCCCTGATATAGAGAAATGGAGAGACAAAGACATTTTTGGTTGACTAAAAACTAGAATGAATACATTAATCTACTGTGCAGTGCTTAGAGAAGCTTTTTATAGATGTCTTATAACAAACAAACAAATGCACATTACAAAGAAAATCTAGTTGCAAGATGTAAAGCTACCAGACATCTCACACCCAAAATTTTTAACCTCGTCTCTCACACGGTACTATTTACCTGTCATGCTCTGCATGAGAAGGGAGCAAAAAGGTACATTTGCAGTAGGAAAAGGTAAGCAACTTCATATTGCCAGTCTGGAAACAGGACACCTCATCAGGTCAAAGTCGGCAGAGTTTACTTCAGGGCTAAAGCAGCCTGTCCTCCTTTTAAACATTTGATAGTATTCAGAACTTCCTGAAGTGCCAATAGGCTCTTTTTCTCAAGCTCACATGGCTTCAAAGCAGTTTCCAAGTGGAATCTAATAAAAATCACTCTACGTATAGAAATATTTTTTTGCTAGAGAATCTGATTGTGGAACATCCAAGATACCATTTGGGGGGAAAATATTTTAAAAGAACAGCTTCAGTCTTGAGAGAGAGAAGGAGCTACACTTATGTAACTTCCTAGTAAAGGAACTTTGCACAATGTTGACAAGTAGGAAGGTCTTTTTTTCAGAACGAGAAATTGTGCTTTGCTCCTGCTCAGTTTCTGGGCCCCTCCCAATGAGGAAACAGGTACGTACAGTTTGTGGAGACACCAAACCTCAGGTTCCTTTCGAATCTATCAACATACACAACCCCCACCACACAGAACACCTGAGCCACACAGGTAAGCAGAAGTGCTTGAACTGCTTTTTGTGAGAAATTTCTCTTCTGCTCTTTACGCACGATTCATTTCAGAATGCCTAATGTCTCCCGTGCTGTTTCAGGGGAGTGATTTCAAATCTGCTTAAGCCATTGGTTGCACTCAAAGCCGGTCAAACCACAGCTTTTGCAATGGAAGAGCCAGAACTGCATTCCAGGGCAGAGCTTCCGCATTAGATTTCCCTTCAACCCTCTCACTGATATGAACACACACACCTCACTACTGCATGCTATAAGAGAGAGAAAAAAATATCTGGAAAAGCAAATGCAAAAACCATGTAAATTTTCAATACATGACCATTGTCAGCTCTCACAATGCACCTTTTCTCATATCTGTCTCTCACCTTCCACCCTTCTTCACAATTTATTGCATCATTTTTGCAAAATGCAATCCCTTATGGCAGGGGTAGGCAACCTTTTTGAGCCGGGGGCCGGGTTGCTGTCCCTCAGACAACTGGGGGGCCGAAGCCAAAAAATAAATAAGTAAATAATTTTTTTTAAAATTAATTAAATAAATAAACCGAGACAAATGTAGGACAAAATTTTCAAATGATGGACACTTTTTTTAAAAAGTGGATGACACGTGAAAAAATTTGCTGATTTTTTTTTAAAAATGTTAATATAAATGCATGTTTCTGAGGCTTCTATAGACAAGAATATTAGACATGCCAAAGGCCCCGGCGGCAATCGGTGGCAGGACTGGGCTGGGCCTCGCAGGGCCACATCTGACCCATGGGCCGCAGGTTGCCTACCCCTGCCTTATGGCTTTAGACACCTGCAAAATGATGATTGACTATTTAAAGTAATTATACAATTGTATACACATTGCAACTGAATAGTTCTTTGGTAAGCTTTATCTTTTCCTAGCTGTATGTTGTGGTAAAACCAGCATGGGACAGTGGTATGAACTCAACCATAGAAAGCCTAGGAGAGGCTACCAAGAAGGCCTTTTCACATATTCTCATCAAATATGCCCGTGATAGTAGTAAGACTAAAAGCCACCCCTTCCTTAGCATGTTGAAAGTCAATTAGACTTGTATAGAGAGATACAGTCATTTGAATGGATGTCATATTGAGGAGGGAGCAAGCTTATTTTCTGCTGCTCCAGAGAGCAGAACCCAGAACAATGGATGCAAGCTACAGGAAAAGAGATTCCACCTCAACATTAGGAGGAACATCCTGACAGTAAGGTCTGTTCAACAGTGGAACAAACTCCCTCAGAGAGTGGTGGAGTCTCCTTCTTTGGAAGTCCTTAAACAGAGGCTGGATGGCCATCTGTCAAGTATGCTTTGATTGAGAGTTCCTGCATGGCAAGAGAAGATGAGGCCTGAAGACTCCCATAGACCAGCACCCACAACCCTTCTGCTCTGCTTTGAAAACCCACTGTAAATTAAAAGGGCATTTTCCTAGGAAAGTTGTGCGATCACAGCGAAGATTTTCACACACATCGCAATCTGAGGGGACTTATCCCAGGAAGAACCAGAATGCTCCAGCAACAAACCATTCATGAGGAAATCCTGTCAATGGTTTATTGCTGAAGCATTCCTGGTTCTTCCTGGGATAAGTCCTCTTAGATCGCAATGTCATCTGAAAATCTTCGCCACAATCACGTGACTTTCCCAGAAAAATGCCTTTTTAATCCTCTGATTTTCCCTGCATGATAGTCTCCTAGGGCTTGCATACCACATTGTCTTACCTGCAGCATACAGGTAGTTCTTCCAGGCCCTAGGCTGCTGCTGGAACTTGTAGAAGTCTTACTGGGGGGAGTCCTTGGGGCTGAGAGTTTCTCCCAGAACCTGTACTGCCAGTGCTTGTCTCTGATATTTGTTTCCAACCAGAGAATCAGAAGAAACGCAGCAATTTCATAAAACTTCAGCCCATGCCCAAGATCTGGCAACTCTACTTTCAAGGCACATGATGCACTCACCAAAATGCTTTGCTTGTGGTTTTCCTTCCCTTCCTAAGACCACTTATAATATGAAGGTGTTTTATTTCTTAAACTTCCATAACAATCATAAAATCATAGAGTTGAAAGGGACCATAAGGGCCATTACTATTAATTTTGCTGAGTTAGGAAGATGAAAAGCTCTTAACAAACATAATTTTCTGAGTTAAAACATTTAAAATATGATGGAATATTTACATTTAAAATTAATTTTCATGCTAGCTTCTAAGGAGGAACATTTTTACAAACACCATACACTGAAGTCATAGAAATCATAGAATTGAAGCATTGGAAGACACCTCGAGGGCCATCCAGTCCAACCCTCTGCCATGCAGGAATATACAATCAAAGCAACCCAGAGAGATGGCCATCCAGCCTCTGTTTAAAAACCTCCAGAGAAGGAGACTCCAACACATACCGCATATTCCACTGTTGAACAGCTCTTACTGTCAGGGAGTTCTCCCTAAGGTTTGGGTGGAATCTCTTTTCTTGTCCTTTGAATCCATTCCTCCATGTTCTAGTCCCATGATGGCGAACCTATGGCATGTGATGCAATTTGGCCTGGCACCTGGCAGAGAGAAGGTGGAACAGGTACGTGCACCTGTTCCTCCTCCCCCCAGACCTTTTCCAGCCTCCAGCTGTCTCTCCGGGGGCAGCTGGAGGCTGGGAAAGGCATGGGGGAAAGAGGAAGAACAGGCATGCACCTCTTCTTCCTCCCCCCAGACCTTTCCCAGCCTCCAGCTGCCTCTCCGGAGACAGCTGGAGCAGGGAAGTAGCCAGGATTTTGGGAAGGGGGAGTGGTCCAGACTAAGTGCCACCACCTTAGGCACTCTGAGAGACCAGAGTTTCAATACACAGAAACCCACTGGATGACCTTAGGCAAGTCACACTTTCTCAGCATCAGATTGACAATGGCCAACTTCCTTGAAACTAATCTTGCCAAGAAAATCTTACAACAGTTTTACATTAGGTTCATCGTAACTCGGAAGCATCTTGAAGGCACAAAACAACAAAGCTTATCTCCTAGTTTGACAACTACTCATAAACAGTTGAAACACAGATAAACATAATCTGTAAAGTCCCATGGTAAATCAAATCATCCCCAATACAGTGTATGAGTGCTAGCAAAATTTCAGAAGTTATTCAAACAAACAGCTCATGCAGATAACCACATCAGATTTGCACACAAACACATTTATTTGCTGCCAATTTTTCAGTAAGATTTATTCTTAGAATGTATTTATTTAAGGTGGAAATAGTTGTGAAATATCTGTTCAAATGCCTATGGCTATGGAACATAATATTAGGATTGGTAAGGCAACAGTTCTGAAATCCAGAAGTAGAATGCCACAGCAAACTACTAGCAGTGAAAATTAGAACAAAGCATTAAAACAAATTGGCTGAAGACATTACCCAATCATACAGAACCATACCTTTTCCAACAGTGCATTCTGCCATAGTCGAAATATATGGAGGTAGCTTCTGTCTCTGGCACTGAATGAAGTGAAGAAAAACTGCAGAGCAAAATGATAATCCATCTGTATAGTTCACACATTTATTTCACAAACAGTAGATGAAACTAAAGTCCATTGATTTCACTTATTTCCTCTGATTTTTAAGAGAAGTTTAAAAGTGAGGGAGAGCATGTTACATGATCAATTATTTCTACTATAACCCCATACATATTTTAGGCTGCATCCTGTAACTACCTACCTGACAGTAAACCCCAGTGAATTCAGTTGGACTTCTCAATAGAGTACATGGCTGCTCTGCAAATGGGCTAATGTTAATGCATACAGAGAATCTTGCTTAAATACTAAACTTTTCTCTCCCTGAAATATGAGTGAGTAAGATCCAAAATATACTGCAGAAATAATCCAGTTTGAGACTGGTTTAACTGTCCTGGCTGATGCTATGGAATTCTAGGAACTGTAGCTTTGTGAGACGTTTAGCCTTCTCTTTCAGAGAGCTCTGGTGCCACAATAAACTACAGTTCCAAGGATTCACTAGCACTGAGCCAGGGCAGTTAAAGCAGTCTCAAACTGGATTATTTCTCCAGTGTGTTTTGGACCAAAGAGAACTTATTCTCTGTCACCCTCCCTCCACTGGACATGCTTTTTACAAGCATGTCTGTCTGGCACTAAGCATTTGGACCCTATATCTTTGTAACATGCATCCCCACCTGGGCTTTGAACAGGCATTCCCTAGACAGGTTATAGCAGGTGTGAAAAACTGTGGTTCCCCTCATGTTTTGAAATGGCAGTTCCCGTAATCCTTTACAATTGGGTAAGATGGCTATGGTTGATGAGGACTGTAAGTCAAAAATAACTTAGAGACCACAGCCGCCCACTATGTCTTAAGGAGAAGCATCTGTAACTTAGCAGCAGAAGGAACTTGCATGAGGGCCTAAGTAGGGCCCAAATAGGGACAGGCATGTAGACCTTTCCCCATGTCCAAGTAGACTTCCCAGATATCAGCAGCTGGTTCTTCTTTTCTGGTCCCCAGGGCAAATAGGAAGAATCTCAAAGTGAGAGCATTACACCTTCTTTAATCTGAATGGCACACTCAGTGCAGCTGTGATTTATGCATAGCACTACATCATGCACAGATTGATGCATGTATAATGCATAGTGACATCACCAGGGAGTGCCTCGTGTGACACCACAAATAGTCATCCCTAGTTTTGATAGTTTTGCCTTGAAATCTCAGGTCCTGCAATAATCCTGGTCTGATAATGACATCCACGTTTGCTCCATCTCATTGTCAGCCTTCATTTTCAGTGGTGGGGGTGGGGGGGAATCTGTATATGTTTTTTGTGTTTCAAATGGACACATTTCCCTCATTAACTAAAACATGTTTCTGCATATTTGTAATGTATGCAGCACAGTTTTAGGGCTGGGATATGTTCCCTTTTCTAAATGTTAGCAGACTGTAGAATTTAAACAATATGTATAGGCCTCAGAAGTAGGTGGAAGGAGGAGGAATCTGTGTGTGAATAAGGCAAGAAAGAAGAGGACAGCAGTCAGGTCCCAAAAGTGCCCTCTAGGAACTTACTCTAAATAATGTAGCCTATTTCTGTTAAAGTGAAAGTGGTTCCTTTATCTAAAATCTAAGCCACATACTTCTAAGAGAGATTTAGTTCTATGTCTGCCTGAGATTAGTTATGAACCGTTATGAACTGCATGAGATTAGTGAAATCAGATTATTTATGAACAGAACTGAAAAAAGTTAAATTTTTTGAACAACATTTTTTGAGCAACATTTCTTAGAATCCTCCAGCCAATACGGTCAGTGTAGTGGTGCTAAAAATTTAGTTTTCAAGCTCTACTTCTCAAATTAGAAAACTGCCTGACACAGTTAATTACATTTATGAAAAAGAGCAAACAATAAACTAAAAAGTATTTTAACCTTCTCTCCTTCAGTAGCAATTTGGATGGCATTTGGGATCAGCCGAGCAGTCTTCTCTTTGGTCATGAATGTTATATCCTTCAAGGCAATAGAAATCTGAAGTTCAAACACAGAAAGAAGGAAACAATATAAAAATTCGGACTGAAGATGCAGAAATATGCAAAAGTGAATGTCCTTTATACAAAACAATAGCTTTCAGATTTGCCATTCTCAAGGAAACCTTCCCATATCAACCTCTGCAGCACACACACTGGTGTTGTAAAGTCTTCTGAGGGCTTGTTCAAGGACCTAGAAGATTTGGCAACTTATTTATTTATAATTTATACTCTGTTTTCCCCCCATATAGAACCCCCAAAGCAAGGGGACACTTTGAAAGAGAATTACATAATCTGGGCACAGCCATTGAAAAGGTTCTCTCCTGAGTCCTCACCGGACATCCTAGTGATGGTGGTGGGACAAAGAGAAAGCCCTCCCCTGAAGATCTTAAAACTCACAAAGGCTTGCATAGGGAGATGGGTCTTTTTGCCCTACAGCCCCCATTCAGTGGGCTGGATAAGTGCAATCTTGAATCTTGTCCTTTGTGACAGACTCAAACAAACAAACAAACAAAAACCAGCAGCATTTTCTAGCTTCTGTGTTTTTCATTAAAACTGCATATGAAGCTATGGAATTCTGTTCCAAAATGTCTGCTCACTTTCATTTTGCCAGCAGGCAAAGACTTTCTTATTTAAACAGGCCTTCACCTTTTATAACTGGTTGGGGTAGCACAATGGGTGTACTTGTTCTTAATGTTGTGAGAGGTGTGTTTTTAATGGTTCTAAATGAATATTTCTAAGTAGAATGTTATTTAATGTTTTTTTTAAAATTATATCAAAGAGTGTTTTAATGTGTAAGACACTTTGGGTTCCATGGGGGGGGGGGCAAGGTATAAATAAATAAATAAGTTGCCAACAGCACATCCTTGCTATCTTCCCAGCATAGGACTCAAGGTGGCTTGTGTGTGTGCCTTCAGGTCATCTGTTAACTTATGGTAACCCCATGAATTTCATAAGATTTTCTTAGGCAATGAATACTTAGAGGTGGTTTTGCCAGTTCCTTTCTGTGAAATATAGCCTACAGCACCCAATATTCTTTGGTAGTCTTCCATCCATGTACTAACCAGGGCTGACCCTGCTTAGCTTCCAAGATCTCTACAGCAATTTAAACAAGCCATTTTGAGTTTAGTACACCTTTGTTATAACTTTATATCCCTTTTTGTTGTTTTTTATCTCCTTTTTTAGTTATCATTAAAATACTTTCCCATTTAGACTTTTTGTTTAAAAGAAGTGTAGCACTATAACACCATATTGCTGCAATCCTAGCCCAAGAGAGAAACAGAACTTCCCAAATCTCTTTTCAGGCCAATGCCATATAATACCATAATTATTGCACTGTGAGAATGCCCTGCAAAGGATGAATATATCAAGGTAGTTTCAAACCAGTGTCCTAGTTTAGAGTTATTCAAATTCTCTAGTTCCATGCTAACAGTTTGCTGCCCTGTGAACTTCCCTGTTTTGTTCACTTGTTACAGAGCATCTTTACAGCCTAGTATATACAGTAGAATAAACATAAATCAAATTATACCCTGAACTCAATTGCTAAAGACAGATAGGGAAATACCATCCAAACCTCTATTCTGATTTTGCTGAAAATTTGCATCATCACTTACTCCATTCACTTTTTAACCCCGGTTTATTTGCAACAAGCAGAAAATATCAAACAAACTCTTGTTTTGATGATTTATTAGAATCCTTCTCTGCTGGAAAATTTAAAGTAATACAAAAGACCAAAAGCCAGATACAAATCTCTTTAGAAGAGTCATTGCACATACACATCCAGACAGAGAGAGAGATGAGCATGTGCATGCGCGCGCACACACACACCCTTACCATGGTCTCCCATCGGAAGATGTTGCTGTAGAAACACAGCCAGTTTTCAGAGAGATACAAGCGTCCTTGAAGGAGGATATCCTTCTGGAGGGCACAGGCATAATCTAAACAAGGAAACCATAAGAGTGTTTATCTTATTAACACAGTTCAGCTAGACTCAAGGTTTAGCATATCAATAGTGTCATTCTCCCATGGAACCTAAGCCTTATAAAAGGTTTTTTGTGTGTATGGCTGCAAAAGATAAAGAGAATTAGCAGGAATGCCTGTAGCATTTTATACGCAGAGCAGTTTCAGACCCTACTTCGCAAAGTGTGCAGCTCTTTTAAGATGTGCAGAAAATAATCATGTGCTGCATTTCTCAGCAAATCTAAGTAAGGCTAGATAAACAGACTGTCAGGCAAAGACATCTCTCTTCTAGAAGATATTATATATGTTTTATCACTGATGTGTGCATATATTTGGAGATGTACTTTTGACCTTGCTACTTTACAAACAACAATGGATCATTACACTAGGTATCATTTTCATCTCATATACAACAGCCCACATGAAGCAAGGAAGGACAACTTGTTGTCCCCCAGAGGTTGCTGTTACAAGCCAGCATGGAGCATTGAGCGCTGGACTAGGACTCTGGAGACCAGAGTTCAAATCCTAGCTTGGCCATGCAAACTCATTGGCTGAGCTTGGGCAAATCACATTCCCCCAGATTAATCAGATGGCAATAGCAGACTCCCCTATGAAGAAATTTGCCAAGAAAACCCCATGATGAGTTCGCCTGAGGGCTGCCATAAACCGGAAATGACTTGAAGGCACACAACAACAGATATTTCTCAGACATAGATAAATTTGAGTTGTGATCCCACTAGGGAAATGCTTTTCCCCTGGACTTTGTCAAGATGTTCAATTTCTTTTTCATTCACTTTAGGAGAAAGTGGTTCTGCAAGTCTGGAGCAGAAGATGGGCCAGAACAGCTCTAATTATGCAGCCAGTGGTGACTTTCATTAATTTATTTCCATGCTCCTTCCTCGATCTTATTTTTTAAAGTATTTAAAATACAAACTAGACATATCATTAAATGACTGAATGCAAAATTTCTTTTTCACTTTCAAAAAATACAGTTGCCAAAGAAGCAGGCTGGTGGCTATGGTACACAAGGTTTGCACGTCACTTTATGATCCCAGTGACCACCAGTCTAACACACCTGAAGCTGCTCTCTGCCCATGGCAATGAAGCTGACATGGACACTAACAGCAGCTCACCTCCCAAGGTAAACCGTGGATAGATTTCCCTTGGGTCCATAATGTGAAGCGAGAGATTCAGTCCATGAAGTTATTGGGGGGGGGGGGGGAAAGAAGTTCTTTTTCTTTATATGTTCTGCCCCCCCCCCCCATTAAATTTTCTTTCACTTCTTCAATTTCTAGTATTGTAGTAACTTAAAATTTTGGTGGAGCATTTAAAAATACAGTCCAGTCAAGCAAAGAAAAGTGGCACACAAAGTTATAATGGAAATGTGAACACAAAAAAGAGTTCTAGGTATTAACCATCTTCAATGTCTCACTCTCTGCACTGCTAGAAATTTGAGGACTGGAAAAAAAAACCCTAATGGGGGGCAGCATTCTTATTTTGTGAGATTAATGCCCTCATTCTGCCTTCCCTCATAGCTATACCCCTGAAGAGGTTAAACCTTAAATTGTGGCCTTTTATCCAATGCATACCACTGAACTGTGGCTATATTCCAAGGCCCTAAGATTTATTCAGCCCCAAGAATATTGCATCCAGCACAGGCAATCTTCAACTAGAAAAGTGTTCATCCGCCAAACCAAATTTGCATGCCACAATTCAGCACAAAATTTTCTAAAGTGAATAGAAATATATTTACATTACAAACCACTGCCTGAAAAGAAACCTTAACTTCTACCACCTACTTTTCAAAATAATAACAATGATGATGGTGGTGGAGTGATACTCTCTTGCCTGTTGCTGCTGTATGTTTTTGAGTCGTTTCCAACTTATGCAACCCTAACACAAACTCATCAAGGTTTTTCTTGGCAAGATTTGTTCAGAGACGGTTTGCCATTACCTTTGTCTGAGGATGAGACAATGTGACTTGCTCAATGTTGGAAATTGTGGGGTAATTTAAGTTTCCTAAGGCTTTAGCCTTTGCTAAAGAAACAAAAATATTGAATATCAAAAATGTCAAAGCCAAGCCTGTTAGGGTCTAGCTTTAAATTAGCAGAGTAGTTAGTCTGAATGAGAGAGAGGAATGAGTTTGCATGCAGGAAATCCCTGTCTATCAAAGGATGGGGAAAGAGAATGAAAAAATCTTCCAACAGAAACCCATTGGATTTCTATGACTGAGAGGAGATTTGAACCCTGGTCTCCTGAAATGCTAGTCCAACACTCATATCACTACACAACACTAGCTCTTTCTCACTGGATGTAAAATGGCTCACTTAGCCATTTTAATATATAACGCAAACACTGCCATGCATATTAGGATTCAAATAACAGAATCCAATTGTTTGGATTCTAAAGTAAAGATTTACTGAATCAGCGGAACTTACATAACTGTTCACTTAATAAGTCCCATTCACTCAATGAATTTATTCCACTTGTAATTAACAACTGAATTTAACCCTATGTCTGTCTGAAGAAACAGATCCTAGACCCTGGAAATGGAATCTTTTCTTTTTGGTTAATATATTAATCAGGAGTGGAACAAGTTCCTGTCTCTTTGCATCTACTGGCTCTCTCTCACTGTCACTAACCTGTCTTCAACATAAGGAACCAGGAACCACCTTCTAGGCATGCCTTCATGGCTGCATGGAGACCTGAGGTTTTATTCCTCTTCCTAAACTAAGAACTGGCATTTTTTTGCTCACTTGCCATAACATCTGATTACTTGCCATTCATTGGCAGATAACTGCTGCAGTTGCTAAAAGTTAGAATATAGTAGAATTCAAAGGTCAGACCAGCCTACATTTAAATGAAGACAAAATTATGACTTTGAATTTTCCTTGATCATCAAAGCTTGTATGTGATGTAGTCCATCATTCAGCTATTTTAATTTATTCTTGAGATGGCTGACATTTGGAAAGTATGCATCAAAGAAAAAGCAAAATTACTTGCTTTCTTTACTGTACATTGCATACAGCAGCACAGAAATATAGAATAAAGTGGGCTTGGGTTACTGGGGATCAAACTAATTCTATATCTAGCATGAGCTATTTTAAAATATCAGGGTGTTTCTGTTTCAATAAAGCTTTTTCTTCTTCCTTTTAAATGAAGCAAAATTAGCTTGTGTCAAATACACAAGTGAGCAAGGAGGATTTACAGTGGGGTGCTATGAATGAGAAGATATTAAGGAATACTAATCATGCAGAAATACAATGCAAGCATGCAAGGCATAAGCAAATTAAAATAGAAGGTGTTCTGTACTGTATAGGTACAAATAAGAAAAGAAAAAATCTGTGGATTGTTCTCTCCACTCACCACTATTCACTGTTTATAATTTTAAAAAAACAGTTTGACATTATAGCCTGACTTGGAGATGACAACAAACTACAGTTTGTTGGGACCGATAATCACCTTTGTAGGTAGCACTGTACTCATCAAACATAATCTGTTCTGTATGAATTTCATGAGGTTAGGTGCTTTTGCCTGTTTTATCATTCACAGAACTTGTTTTGGTGTTTGTTTTTACATGAGAACATTTTGCATCGGTAAGTAATATGCAAAACTAATATACATCTTTCTGCAAGACACACTGGCACAAAGTCTCTTATATATCTTTGTATATGCAAGAATGTGTTCCTTTCTCCCTTCTTTTTCATTTCCATATTTTTCCTCACTTTCAAATGTGATGCAATATTTTCTGCAGGCATATGTGTAACCATCTTCGTAAGCTTTGTAAAATAAACAATGGAGGTTGTAGTTCTGGTGATTCCAAAAGATCCCCCCCCCCAGCTACTGAAAGCACATTCTCTTACCTACAACAAGGCTTTCCAAATCTGGCAGATGTGAAAATTGTCTCTTGAATTCCTCATTCCTATATTTGTAGGTGGAGCTTGAGATCTGCAGAAATGAAGATTACACAAAACTTTTCTTAATTTGTACATTTTTATAACGACTAAAATGAGCATTGTTCACTGATGGATTATATTTCATCACAGTGATTAAATTATTTGCTCTCCTCTTAAGTACAAATCTCGAATTAAAGGTTTTTCCTAGGAGTGGTAGAGAACCTTGTTAATAAATCAGGTAAGTTATCAGCCCATGTGCGGATCTCCAATTCAGTAGTCAAAATTCAACAGACAACACAATAAAAAGTGAAACAGCTGTACATCTTCAGAAACACTCCAAAGGCTGAAATGTAGTTATAGAATTATAGAAGCCAAGTGATAGGTTGCCTAATTCTGGTACTGGGCACTCAGAGCTATTAAGTAAGTCATTAAAAGTTACATCTATATTTGTTACTTTTTTAAAATAACAAATTAATCTTGGCAATGTCAGTATTGAAGTTTGAGGAGTAATTAATTCCTTTGCTTAAGTATTACTTTAGACTAGGGGATCATTTTTGTCATTGTTAGCTCTTTTTTTCATGTTCATTTTTTCTATTTTAAAAAGTAGCATACAGGCATATTTCAACTAAAGAAGCTGAAGCATTCTTGAGACTTGCTTCTTCAACAGAAAATTTAGTAGCAGAGGCAGAAATAACATGGAAAGAATGCGGGAAAGAAGTACAGTTCACATGATACAGCAATCTTTTTTATTCAAAACTAACAATATGCACATTTGAAATGAAACAGTCAGGCCAAATAAGCCTTGCATAAGTAAAGAAAATCATTTGAACCTTCTAGAGACCACCTGAATGCTTCTTCCAGAGACAGCCTTCTTTTACCAGCCTGTACTTTCCTTTTTATGATTTCTGTTTAGGTGGGCAAACCTCTACATACTGTATATGCAAACAATGATACCTTTAAGGGGCCAATCAAAATGCACAACTACATGTTGCAAGCTTTCAAAGTTACACTGGCTTCTTCATCAGGCAAACAGGAGAAAGAAAATGAAGATCTTAGTCATAGGCCTGCATTTACTGTTTCTGGTCTTGGTAGCTGATGAGGCAGGGCTATTTGTTTTCCCCTCTGTTTTCCTCTGTTTTGCTTTTCATGTAAACTCAGTAAGGGATTCTGGTGGCAGCTGATATTTCCTGCTGTAGGCAGATATACTGTACACAGCTAGAGTAGACTCACCCAGAGTTGAATCCTGATCTTTCCCAGCTTAAACCTTATTGTATTGTTTACTACAGATATACCATTGCAACCCACCACTCAAAATCTGTGCTTCTCCAGCCCTCCTTCACCATATTCTGAAAGCTGATGCTGCTAAAAAGTATCCAGTTAGCCATTTTTGTGGTACAATATTGCTTTTTTTAACCTTTAAAAAAGCTGCACAACAAAAATGTGCTACAAATTGCACAAAAATAGACATATGGTTTTGTCATGCAACACAGCTGATTTTTTGTTGTGCAGCATTATCCATCCTGTGATATTTGTATGGATCTGGAGAGCTGCAGTGTGGCTTAGTGGTTTGAGTATTGGGCGGTGACTTTGGAGACCAGGGTTCAATTCCCCACTTGGTCATGAAACCCACTGGATGACCTTGGGTAAGTGACACTCTTTCAGCCCCAGGGGAGGCAATGGCAAACCTTTTCTGAAAAAATCTGGCCAACTAAACCTTAGGGTTACCATTACTTGAAGGCACAACAAACAACAGCTTTTTGCCATTGGTGAAAAAGTGATGGCAAAGAAGTAGTGATGAGAATACCACAGGAAGTGCTTACACATGACAAAAGGTTAACATTGTAACCACTGCTCTTTCATTTGTACTGTACTAGGAACTTACTTTCCTACATCTACGGTTTCCCTCGCCCTATTCCCCATAACAACCCTGTAAGGTAGGCTTGCTGAATGGTACAGTGGTTCAAAGTCCAACAGCAAATTCCATGGACAAGCACAAATTTGAATTTGGGTCTTGCTGTTAGAAGTCTAGCTCCTTAGACATTACTCTCTCAGAACATTTTAAGCTAAAAATAATGGTAGGAAAAAACATTGAAATATGGGAAGAACAATGCAGTAATTAATAGGATCAATGTGCATAATCACAATAATTTGCATAATACGCTTGAGAAAGTAGAATGTGGCAGCACTAACTACAGGCAGGGAATATAAAAAGAGATAATAAATAGAGAAATATTCTGCCTATATTATGGAAATAAGTGAAAGAAACATCTTGTCTTCAGTACTACCTGCAGTTTAAGGATTAAAGCTCCTTTTAAGAACAAAGAAGATTTCTTCCACTAGGTGGCTGATTTATCCTAATTACCTTCCTGGAAAGGAAAATCTTCTGCAAATATATTCAGAACAACAAATTACTCAGACCAAGCCAACACTGGTAAAGACCAAGAGACTCTAGGGAGGTTTTCCAAAGCTAACATTATGCACACACAAACTAGATCTCTTGAGCCCTAGCTCAAGCCCTAGCTAGCACTGCAGTCACACCATGCCCCACCTACAATTTTCCACAAACTGAATGAAGATTACAAAACCATTGTTCTTAAATAGACAGGTACAACTGTTAAACAAAGAAGGGGAAATCTAACTTTAATCATTCTCAGTCCATAGAAAAGACAGTGGAATGTGAAGCATCTTAAAAAAAAGTTTTGTTTTTTTTGTTTCTGCCAGCAGTTTTGGGCACAACCCATATGTTCTTTTTTCCAATCACAATAATACTTCCAAACAAAAGACACAATAAGTGAAAGTGCCATTAAGGCCCGAGACAGACTACTCGAAAATGGCGGTCTGCAGGCGCATGTTTTAACTCTGGAGGGGTGCCGCAGCCACCAAACGGTGCAACATCCCTCCTGTGTAAAAAGAACCCGGCTCTTCTGGGTTCTTTTTGCGGCACTTGGATTACGTCGTGAGTGCGCCACTGGCGCACTCGTGATGTAAGCAATGCACAGCAGCGTGTGGATGCTACATGTCCCTTACATCAAGATGGGGGCGCCCATGTGGATGGGACACCACCATTAGGCTGCTGCCGTTACACACTAGGGTTCCGGACCGTGTGGTCTAGAACCCTTGTATCACCGCCGCTATGCTACTTTTGGCTCATCTGTCTCAGCCCTAAGATATTTTAAGAGGTCTTCTCCTACGATTATGTTCATCCTAAAGGAACAACCACTAAATAAAATGAGGATTTTCCATATTGTTGTGAATAACCAATGCAGATATACTAGGGATGAACTGGGATAATACTGTGCATGTGTTAACTGTGTTTCAAATACATCTGTATCATCGACTCCATTATTTGCAGTGCTGACATGTGTGGGCAACAGAAATCACAGAGATGCACATAGATGCAGTTCCTATAAAAAATAACGTGAACAACAAATTGGGAATGTGTGAGTGAAATTATTTAGTCACACCGTAAAACAAAATGTGTAGATAACCCCTTACATTCTTTTTCTGTTTCCCTTCATTTTCCCAGATCGGCTCTGGAGAGGAGAATCTCCTCATGACAGATTACTCTGGCAGACAGAGTTTGAATATTAATCTCATTAGATCCCTGATTTTGACCCAGCCTCTCTTTTATTTCTCAGACTGAAGGAGAAAAAATGTTGAAACATTTCAGATTAACTGGGCAGCATACGGGAAAGTGAAATACATCACCTTATACCAGGAAGAACAGTCCCAGTGGAATCAAATGAGCTAATTTGCTGTCATGATGAGTCCAGCAGTAAATATTTTTGTTAGAAGCAAATCAAAGAAAACAAAGCAATAACTGCAGAGTATGCTAAAAAGTTTAGCTCCAAGTCAATGGATAGTACTAAAAATTTTTTTTTTTAAAAAAATTGCCTATACAGTACAACCAAGAAGTATGTGAAATATATGTGAAACACTATGACTCTACAATTAAAAGGTAAGGATATCTGTATTTCCCATACAAACCTGCTACAGACATCCTCCTGCCTGCCCCAGAAATTCCATCTGACTGATAACAAAAAGATGATCTTTTTAGAAGCTGCCCCGAGTGATGTCTGTCTTGCATAGCCATTACTGGCCTTTCACTGTATTATAAAAGTCCTTCTTAGGTCTAAAACACAGTGCAGAAATAATAATCCAGCTTGGGACCGCTTTAACTGGCCTGGGTGCTAGGAAATCCTGGGAATTATAGTTTATTGTGGCACCAGAGCTCTCTGTCAGGGAAGGCCAAATGTCTTACAAAATTACAGTTCCCAGAATTCCCTAGCATTGAGCCAGGCCAGTTAAAGCAGTCTCAAACTGGATTACTGTATTTCTGCAGTGTGTTTTGGATCATTGTTTGTCAAAGTTTGGAAAGTTAACTTTTTGGACTGCAATGCCCAGAACCTGAGTTATAATCCAAAATATATATTTTCCAAGCTTTGCCCCTTTTTTAAGGGATATCTTTAAGCAACTGCTTTAATTCTACATATATTTTTTAATGGTCTGAATCAGTTATTTCTGATTGTTGTTTCCACCTTGGAGAGTGGTGGTGTCTCCTACTTTGGAGGTTTTTAAACAGAGGCTGGACTGCCATCTGTCGCTTTGGTTATGTATTCCTGCATGGCGGGGGTTGGTCTGGATAGTCCTTGGGGTCTCTTCTGATTCTTTAATTCTAGGATCATACTTGGCAGAGACAATGCCACAGATTTTTGCTCTGTGAACAGATCAGACAGAACAGCTCCCTATTGTCCAAGTTCTATAATTTCTTTGGCATTTGGATAAAAGAAAAAGGAGCAAACTATTCAGCACCTTCTGCTACTTAGAGCCACTTGGAACAGCCAGTGTAAGAAACACCCCATCGTATCATATCAACTCATGTCCTACCAGCTTTTTCTATCAGCCATTTCAGGGGCAGTTATTACTGAGAATGGAGGAAAATATTACATGGGACCTCTGGAACCCACTGGGTGGCCTTGGGCAAGTCACATGCTCTAAGCCTCAGGGCAAGGCAAGGGCAAACCTCCTCTGAACAAATCTTGCCAAGAAAACCCCATGATAGGTTTGCTTTAGGGTCACCATAAATCGGAAATGACTTGAAGGCACATGCTACCCAGTATATGTGGCACGGTCTTTTAGAAGAGAAAATAATATGTTAGTGTTCAGTTACTTGTGAGCTGTCTTGGAAACCTATCATATGGGTGGGAAGCACAACATTTTTCAACAAATAAAATGTATACTTAAGGAAAGTGACTGAATAAGTGTAGCAAACAACTATCTTTTGTAAGGGGGGGGGGTTGAGAGGCAATAAACTGCCTGGGATACAGTTTCTTTTTATATTAACTGTTGTAAGTATTTTGTTACAAGAGCCAATTTTTAAAGTAAATCCCAGAAATGTGTTCTTCACAAGTGCAAGGAACTCCTTTTCTAGCAGTGAAAATCAAAATGTAGGTGATACATACAGTGGTGTTGGTGGGCTGATGATAGATGTTAAAACACATCCATATTATTGTCCACTAACAATACAGAATATACACATGATTTAAAAAAAATAAGCATGCATCCTACTTGTCCTTAAAGCTAGCTCACATTTAAATACTTGACTACATTTGTTGGCACTTCACAATCACTTCTCACCTGTTTAGGAAGGTGACTGAAAGCATTTGGAAATAGACTTCCAACCGTGACTCATGATGCCTTAACAGCCCATGTTGTGCACAAGTAATCCTGGTGTGATGACACAATGACCATACTGTGATATAACTGTTGTGTATCTTCAAGTCATTTCCAACTTGAGGCAACTCTAACATGGGGGTTTCTTGGCAAGATGTGTTCAGAGGAGATTTGCCTTTGCCTCCCTCTGAGGCTGAATGTGTGACTTACCTATGGTCATCCAGTGGGTTTCCATGGCCAAACTGGAATTTGAACCATGGTCTGTAGAGTTGTAGTCCAACACATCTCTGATCTTTAATTGACATATAACTACATAAAGCTTTTCTATTGCTGAAGAATGGGGTATAACCCTCATATATTTCACCATACATTTGTTAGAAACACACACATTTCACACATTGCTTGAAATTATAGTTTGTAAAAATGTTAGATTTTTTAAAAAAAATTATCAGCTAAAGAAACTAATTAGTTTAAAAATAAATGAAATATCAACCACACACTCACCTGAATTATTATTGCTATTAGAGATGCTCCTGCACAAAATCCTTCCATTTGAGTAGAAGAGAGCATTGAAACAATGTATTAAAATTAATTTATTGCTTCTAATTCATATTTAGCAGAGAAGTTAACATTCCTTATCTTAACTATTAAATGCCATTAATATTTGAGGGGTGATTAAAGTATTACATCCATTTAATATGGTTCTTTGTGATTTTGGGGTATTTTTTATAAGCTTAATTTATTTTTTGGAATAAATTTTTTGGAATTTATTTTTAAAAGGTGAAAATGAATGTTAACAACATGTTTAAAAGGAATATAATTCTGTAAATATTTCCTCTTGAAATTTTAACGTCCATGAATTTTCTTTTACAATTTAATGTTAAGACTTTAGCACTAATGCCAATGTTTTGAAGATCTAGAGTAACAGCAGCAACCATTAGGAGAATCAGAAGAGAGCAAATTTTAATACATACTCCCACAGTTGTTTTAAAAGCAATAAGCTAGAGTTTGTAAACTGGATGGCTGCCACATGAAAACTCCATACATGCCAGTTTTTTAAAAATCCCGGAAATGCTAAGCTGACCTTCTTCACACATAAATGTCTAACGTGTATGTTCTATTTAAGCATTATACCTATGTATGGGTGGCACAATATGATGGGTGGGAAAGGACAACACTGCTTTGCTGATGAATGGAGGAAGACATTTCGGGGGGGGGGGGGTGTTCATATTATTTAATCCTGCCCACAGTTGTGCTGCGGTTTCTTAAAACAGCAGTCGGCTCCATGGATTCAAGCATCCACAGCTTGAAAATATTCCAAAAAGATGTAAATTCCAAAAAGTAAATGTTGATTTGGCTATTTTATGTATTTTTATGTATTTTATGTAAGACAGCATTTTACTATGCCATTGTATTTAATGGGGCTTGAGTATCCAGAGATTTTGGTATCCATGGGGGATCCTGGAACCAAACCCCAGCAGATACCAAGGGCCTACCATTGACTCCACAAAAGTAGCTCCATTCCAGTTACTCTACATGGATCTAATCCCATGGATTCTCAACTAGATCTGGACTCTTTATTGTCCAGAATTCAGAGTAAGTCAGACAATGTGGTATGTGCAAGCTGGAAACCAGAGAGGAGATATGACAAACTGGCTAAGAGCAAGCTCCTGGGGCTGGGGTGTTAACCACATTCAAATAATCCTTCCACCATGCCTATGGTCATTCACCCACCCTGGCCTTAGGCAACTTCTTTCCACCTGCCTTTGTCCCTCAACCACCATAGTTAAATCTGAACTTGTCACCTCATTACCATACCAACAAGTTTTGAATTTCTATGGCTATTCATATACAGTAGTCTGATTATAAAGATCCAGGGCAACAATTCACTCCTTGCATCTGAAGACATTTTATATATTCAGTTATCTGTACTGCTTATTTTGTTTTATTTTGCATTATCTCTCTTCTCTGTGTGTGTGTTTTGTTTTCATTGTATTTTATTATTATATTTTAGTATTTTATATTATTGAATAGTATATAAATGTTTTATTCTGCAACCATCTGTAAAGTACCATGTACATGGATGGCATTATATAAATAAACAACAACAATAATAAAGCAGACCAAGCCTATGAAAGCTTATATCAATGTCTTTCATTCTGTCATTGTCAAGGGTGCTACAAGAGCTTTTTATTTTCTGGTTTCACTGTTCACAGTTTACATCAGTGAATGTTTGGATATAATATAATAAATATAAATAAAATTTTCAGTTTCATTTCTATAGTTTTGTTAATGTGACTATCTTGATTTCTTTATTGTACTGTACATCACTTTAGTGCTGCATTTCAAAAAAACAACATGCAGATGCCTTAACTATGATAGTTATTTTCAACATTTATTGAGCTCAAATAATCAGAAACACAGACTTGCAGACATTATAATCAGATTAGAAACTTTCTGCAATTGGTTAACCTGGTGTATCAAATATCCCGAGACAATGAAATGGATATGCATCTGTGCCTCCTTTCCTCCAGCCTTTGCAAGATCTTTGTTATTCTGGACTGCAGAGATTACATGTGAATGCCACTTTAAACTTCATGTACCAAGGCAGTTCACTTTATACCCTAGTCACACTTCATTGCAGAATCCATGCAGAACTAGATCTACAACATTGTCATTCACACATTTGTCATATAAACCTTTTGCTTCCTTACAAACAAACTAAAAAATGAATGCGAAAGAAAATGTCCCAACAAATCTACAGATTTAAGATCAATAGACTAGGATCCCCTTGTCCGCCCTGTGGGTTTAATGGCGACTTTTGAAGTTTAGGACCTTATCATGATATCCCTAATAGTCACATCCTAAAAACAAAAACAAAAATGCAACTGCATTGAGCCACTAGAACAGCTGTTGTATGCTTTTTAGTCATTTCCAACTAGTTTGGTGCCTTCAAGTCATTTCCAACATATGGCAACCCTAAGGCAACCCTACCATGGGGTTTTCTTGGCAAGATTTGTTCAGAGGAGGCTCACCATTGCCTTCCCCTGGGGCTGAGAGCATGTGACTTGCCCAAGGTCTTCCAGTGGGTAATTCAACTTGTCCCCTGAGTCATAATCCAACATTCAAACTACTATCATAGAGTTAAGCATCCAGTCCAACTGCCTGCCAAGCAGGAATATGCAATCACAGCACTCCTGACAGATGGCTAACAAACACTGTCAGGCTAAGCATGTGCTGAAAACATGTAGCTGTCCAGATGCTGCTGAAGCACAACTCCCATCATCTCACACACTGGGTATGCTGGCATAGGCTAATAGGATTTGCACTCCCACAGCAGAGCACTTTATGTTCCTTGGTCTTTAGCTACACTAAAATTCATATTCTTTCTGACAGCAGATGAAGTACAGAGGCTAAAAAACTCAGCTATGAATTCAGCTTTACCATGAATTCACCAGATGACTCTTAACTGAGCCTCTCTTTCTTATTCTCAGTTTCCCATCTGCTATAGTTGTTGTGTGCCTTCAAGTCATTTCAGACCCTAAAGTGAACCTATCATAGGGTTTTCTTGGCAAGATTTGTTCAGAAGAGATTTGCCATTACCTTCCCCTGAGACTGAGAGCGTGTGACTTGCTCAAAGTCACCCAGTGGGTTTCATGGCTGAGCTGGGATTCAAACCCTGATCTCCAGTCCAAACCACATTGCCATGCTGGCTCTCCCCCATGCTTTAAAGTTTAGAGGATGACAATGCTGGCCTATCTTATA
Source organism: Sceloporus undulatus (assembly GCF_019175285.1). Taxonomy (NCBI): domain Eukaryota; kingdom Metazoa; phylum Chordata; class Lepidosauria; order Squamata; family Phrynosomatidae; genus Sceloporus; species Sceloporus undulatus. The sequence continues at coordinate 41,820,545 of NC_056524.1, forward strand.
GGACTCTTGTAATACTACAAACAATGGCGCGTACTAGGGTTAGGAAGGGGCGTCCTTTCCGGTGCCATTTTGGTGGCATTTTGACGTAGTGGACGCTTAGCATCCACACGTCTCGGTGCCATTATGATGCCGCAAGTGCGCCAATGGCGCTTTGTGGCATTATGATGGCGCTGCAAAAAGAAGCCGCTTTTTGCGGCGTCTTTTTGCTGCATGGAGGAGTTGCGCGGTTTGGCCGCTGAGGCTCCTCCGCGCAGCAAATGAGAGTGCCAGCAGACCGCCCTTTTGGGCGGTCTGTAAAGCGCCAATAATATAAAACACTTTGAACATTCAAAGGCACTCTGAAAGTGTTAAATACTAATACGCCATCTAACTTTCATATATATCTTCCTCCTTGTTCCCCAAGAAGGAGAATTTTTGTGAGCAAGCTCGCATCTACAGTTATGAAATAGGACAGCCTACACATAAACTTTCAACCTCAGTAAGAAGTTAGTTAAAGAAATATCATGTAGAAAGACATTTGACAGCTTAATTAACTGCTGGAAAACCATTTTTGTACTATTACGTGCAGATCAATCTTATTTTATAGTAACAAAAGAAATAGAAAGTTCTCCACATGCTGTACATCATGCAATAGTTCTGGATAATCATATTCAGAAAACGGGAACAGCATTACAGCATAATAACAACATTTAAAAAAAGCTTTACACTCTGCTCTCTCTTTTCACATCTCCTTCTTTTGGTCATCCTTTGCTGGAAATCACCATCGTGCAGAACTAAGGAGATCATTAGACCGGGGAAAAAACTCGGGAGTAGAAGGCATACTCCTGGCAAAGTTGTGCATTTGCGCTGAAGATTTTCAGACACATTGTGCTTATCCAGGACTTCTCCTGTAAAGATCCAGGAATGCTCCAGCAACAAACCATTCATAGGGAAGTCCTGGAAATGGTTTGTTGCTGGAGCATTCCTGGTTCTTCCCAGGATAAGTCCTAGATAAGCAAGACGTCATCTGAAAATCTTCAATGCGATCACACCATTATTCCAGGAGTATGCTTTTTTCTTCCCTGATTTTCCCCTGTCTGATAATCTCACATGAGCAGATGGTTTAGGGCACTTACAGCTCCTCATATCCCTAGCTAGCAAAGCCAGGGAAGTGTAGTTCAAAATAATAATAATAATAATAATAATAATAATAATAAAATTTATTTGTATCCCGCCCCTCTGAGAACAATCGGGGCGGCTAACAAAGTTAAAAATACAAAACATATAAAATCCCTGGTACCCTCCCCACCTTAAAAAAGTATTAAATTCAATGCAATATTTAAAAAACAGAACAAACAACAACAACAAACAAACAAACATACAAGCAGTCAAGAACAAGATAGCAATGAAACATAAGCAATGAAAGTAATAAGCACACAAGATGTATGTTATATGATGGAAGTTTTTTTTTTTAATCTGGAAAATGCAACACCCTTTATGTAGCAATTGTTTAGTGAAGATTAATAATAATAATAATGATGATGATGATGATGATGATGTAAAAGCTGTCTAGATGTTATTGTAGATGATATACTGTAAGAAATAAAATTTATAAAAATAAAAAAAGTTTAAAAAAGAACAAGATAGCAATTACTTTGTCAGACCTGTAGAATCTATATATACACCCAGCCCTACTTTTACAGACTTTACAAAACAATCTTAGCATCTAAAATATTAACCAAGGCAATGATTTATTCAACAATATCAGGATTTTACAAATAAGCACAATGATAATGGTCTAGCGCATCTAACAAATAACTCTTAAATAGTTTCACAGAACCTACCTTGAAGAGAAGGGTATTGTCCTCTAACAGCGAATTAGCAACAAGCCTAGTGGAAGCATGATTTCCCAGTGAATACTCCATTCTATTGAGCTGAGGTGCATGCAGCAATAGCCATTATCCCAGTGGTTACAGCCATTGCTGTTTAAGGGGCTGTGGTTGTTTCACAAATGTGCTTGTAAAAAGCAATGCATCATCTATGATGTTAGATCATTGTTTGCAGAGGATTAAATGTCTACTGCTTTTTATGTTTTGGAAATGATGCTGTCAGAGATTATTGCAATGCTATGAATCAAGGTGAGAAAAGAGGCCACAGTCAGCACTTAATAACCCTACCAGGTGTTATTAACACACCTAATTAGCATAGCACAAGATGACAGGTCACTAGGATGACTGTGAGTTGTAAACCTTAATGTTTAACAGGGTAAGTTACAGCCCAGTCACTCTTCCCCTACAATTCCTTGATTCATGCTATTACTATGCTGCACCTGGGGCCCATTTACACCACACAATTATAGCACTATAAGTATATCTAAAATCACTTCTGTACACTTGGATTAAAATATGCAAATACTTTGCTAATCCGAATCCTTTTTTCTAAAGTTTTTTATGCATTCTCTTTTTCTTTTATTTAATTTAAAAATAAACATAAAAATTAAAAGAATAAAGAATTAAAACCAACCAAAGAATAAAGAATTGAAACCAAACAACAATATCAACCATTCCCTTTTTTTTTACAGTGCATAACAATGAGAGAATCACATTGAAAATGATTGTACCCTGGGCACGAAACTAAAGAAGGAGGACTATGCCTTTTGCATGGAAATATTAAGATTTCAGAATGAATGGGGTGCTGATGAGATTTTGCTATCCAGATCACAACCACCACTACACTCTCTTGAAAGACCTGGGCAGAGTTGATGATAGGATGACTTGGAGATCTCTCATTCATAGGGCTGCCATACATAAATAAAATTCAACTTGATGGCAGCTAACAACAAATACGTGTACACACACATGAAACAACTAGGCCAGGTAAGCCTTGCATAATTAAATAAAAACATGTTGAACTTTCTAGAGACTATAAAATCATAGAGATGGAAGAGACCAGAAGGGTCCTCCAGTCCAACCCCATTCTGCCGTGCAGGAAATCTCAATCAAAGCATCCCTGACAGATGGCCATCCATGTTTAAAGACCTCCAAGGAAGGAGACTCTATTACACTCCAAGGGAGTGTGTTCCACTGTTGAACAGCCCTGACTGTCAGGAAGTTCCTCCTAATGTTGAGGTGGAATCTCTTTTCCTGGAGCTTGCATCCATTGCTCCGGATCCTAGTCTCTGGAGGAGCAGAAAACAAGCTTGCTCCCTCCTCAATATGGCATCCCTTCAAGTATTTAAACAGGGCTATCATATCACCTCTTAACCTTCTCTTCTCCAGGCTATTATTATTATTAACCTTTATTTATGAAGCGCTGTAAATAAACATCCCTAGCTCCCTAAGTCTTTCCTCATAGCACATGGTTTCTAGACCCTTCACCATTTTAGTCACCCTCCTTTGGACACGCTCCCGTTTCTTATCATCCTTTTTTAAATTGTGGTGCCCAGAACTGGACACAATATTCCAGGTGGGGCCTGACCAAAGCAGAATAGAGTAGCACCGTTACTTCCTTTGATCTAGATACTATACTTCTATTGATGCAGCCTAAAATCGCATTGGCCTTGTTAGCTGCTGCATCACACTGTTGATTCATATTCAACTTGTGGTCTACTTGGACTCCCAGATCCCTTTCGCATGTAGTCTCTTAAGCCAGGTGTCACCCATCCTATATCTGTGCATTTCATTTTTCTGCCCTAAGTGCAGTACCTTACATTTCTCCATGTTGAAATTCATTTTGTTAACTTTGGCCCAGCTTGAAAGCTTCTACAAAAATATATACAGGGATAATGTTTTCATTCACAAGTCTCAATTTTTCTTATGATTTTCATTTCAGTGGGCAAATTTACAGACCTCTGCTTATTCTAGGTGTAGCTGTTAAAACAGGCACATCTGCTCTCTCCTTTTCTCTCTTCCTTTGCTGTTCACACATGTTCAATAAGAAATCCTGGAGGCAGCTACTGTTTACCTTGCCAATTACAGGCAAGTACACACAGCTACAATATAATCTGTAGAACCCCGTTCTTTCTTATCTCTGGTGTAACTGCATTGTTTATTGCAGACAAGCTGCTACAATCCAGCACTAAAATTCTGTGTTTTTCCAGCCCTCCTTCACTGTCCTTCCAATGCCAATTCTACTTTTAAAAAACTTTCCATCTAAACAAGGGCAAGGAAGAAAATTGGCTTGGGCAGGAATAGAAAGACTTTATAAAAAGCGGTTTCTTTGTCAGAGGCTTTGGGGCAGAACAGATAGGCAGGAAAAAGTGGCTTGATCCTGTCTTTCCGAAAAGTGAGTTTAAACTCTTCTGTCTGCATGGCCCACTCCCAAGGCAGGCTGAATAAGCACAAGCTAGCCGCATGGTGATGAAAAGTGGGTAATTTGTTTTTGTTGCCTTCCCACCATACGTGCACACCATTGCACAAACACACCTCTAGTAACCTCCAAGTACCTTCCATATCTGCCCAGATGCTATCCCGTTGCATGCTTGCCCTTTTGATTGGCCACAGTCGCATGTGTAATGTGCCACCCATAAAGGGCATTGGTACTTCTGTGTGCGAGTGATACATTGGCAAAGCACAATCATGGAGCCCCCCCCCCTTCACATGCCCCCTTCACCCATGCCTCCTTGTTGGACTGTCTGGTTTGTGTATGTTGTAATTACATCCATTGGAGTTGTTGCATTTCAATTTCTTTACTTTGCCACAGTACTGCACACTTTTTTCTTAATTTTTACCAATAGTCATTCTAAATCTCAGGTATTTTCTGCAAGTAATACAGTATCATTTGCATATCTTAAATTAGATTGCAATCTTGTGTTGTTCCTTCCTGTGATTTGAATGCCTATTTCCTCTGAGTCTAATCCTGCTTTCTGTATATGTTCTACTTATAAAGTGGGCAGATAAAGTGATAAAATCTAGCCTATCTGAGACCCTTGACAATGGGGGGAAATCTATTTCTCCATATTGTGTTGTCACTGGGCTCTTTTTCAGAATATAGTTTACACATTGGGACTATCTGATGCTGCAATGCGCATCTGCTGGTCATAATTTCTTTGTGTTTGGCACAGGCGGGTTACACACCGCCATTTAGTACGTAATGAATATGTACTAGGGTTAGGAAGGGGCGGTGCTTCCGCACCCCCCTAACCCTAGTACGTATTCTGTACATACAATATGGTGGCGGCCGTTCCACACGGCGGCCGTCATATTTACGTATCGGATGCTGTGCATCCGCACGTGTCGCAGCGTCTATGATGTCGCGAGTCTGCCCCTGGCGCCTCGCGACGTCATAGAGGCGCCGCTTAAAGAAGCTCCATTTTGGAGCTTCTTTTTCGATCCGTGCGGGAGCCGTGCGGTGTGGCTGCTGCGGCTCCCGCACGGAGAAAACGGCGGCGGTGGCAGACTGCCACAAAGCGGCGGTCTGTAACCCGCCACAGTCTGTTATATAATGTTTGTGAATTTAGAAGCTTGTTTATTTTCCTTTTCAATTTCTCATATATGGGCTAAAACACATAGCCCTGAGAAAATCAAGAGCAAAGCAGATTCTCTTCTGACTGGGCTTAGTCACAATAAAACAATTCTCTAGAGAGTCAATTACAGCTTTACGGAAATCTTCACAGCTCTATTTGGCCCAGCAACTAGACCTTAATTAACAACCTACATTCTGCCTCCCATTATCATTATACAGGTTAGCTGAAAACAACATTTCCCTTCTCCCTAGTCTCTTGTTGGCATTTGCCAACAAGAACCATGATTGCAAAACATGCAGAAATTAATCTTAAAATCCCCATTTCTTGTTTTAAATCTGCATATTTACTACTTATGCCTTTGTTTTTAAGGAGCCAGTTGATATGTTCTCTTTATATCCATGAGACCAAAGCAATTGCATTATATACTGTCGCAGCATATTTAGAATTGTATATTCTAATTGCATTAGAATGGGAATAGTGTGGTTCTCCAGTATATAGTGGAACAGTATATTTTTTGGATTACCAGACTCCCACAGCCAACAAAGCCACTGACTTTGCTGGCTGGAGAATTCTGAGATTTGTAGTCCAAACAGGTAAATTTTGGGAGTTCTGAAATCACACTAACAACAATTCTATTTATATTTACTTATACATCCCTCCCATAATGTCCACTGGCACTTATTCCCTAAAACAGCCTTCCTCAGCTGGTGTGTCCTCCAGGTGTGCTGGACTCCAAATCCCATCATCCCTGACCACTAGTCATGTTGACTGGGACTGATGGGAGCTATTGTTCAAAACACCTTAGGGCACTAGGTTACCTACTCCTATTCCCTAGCAAGACTAGGTCTGCAGTCTAATTTCTTGCTTAACATTTATAACATTGAAGTGCCACTGGAAATCTACAGAAGCACACATGAACAGCCTGGTTTGATAAATTCTAGAATGGATTTAGACAGAGGCAGGTCTTTACATGTAATAGTGGATTCACTGCTACTCATCATCTCATTCTAGTTGAGAGACAGTTGCATGATGGTGAGAAACAAGCATGCGACTAAAGATCTCAGACTTGCAGCTGATATACTACATTGACTCAGACAAGTCATTTAACGTCTTACTCAGATTTCTCATGCCCAGAGTAGGATTAATAATTCAAAAATGTAACTAAGAATGGCTCAGACAACGCTTCTGAGCCTGCAGCAGCTGAGCAGTACTATTGCTTGAGTTATCAGATGCCAGCGTTTTGCTCCTTACACAGAGACTTGTTTCAAATAGAGAAAGAAAATAGCCAGCTTGCAAGCATAAACTGACTGGATGTCATCACTCTTACAACAAACTAGATATCATGATACCACTCTTGCAGTTAGAAGTTGTATGAATCCCCCCACCAAGTTTAAATAACAGGCATAAGGGGACTGATCTGGATTAGGACCAATAAAGAGTGGGACCTTTGTCCCTTGCTGTGGTCCTAATTCGAATCCCCCTCATTTATTTTCCTGTTTGGAAATTCAGGCAGATATATTAGCTAAAGGGGCTCTTCCTAGATCAAGGTAAAATGTGGAGATTAATTATTCTCAATGAGATATGAAGCATTTAATCTAGTTTGCTTCTAGCTACTTGCTTCTAGCCAGAAGGTGGTTGCAAAGCAGAGTGGAGAGTGAGTTCTGGCACCACAGTGACTGGGATGGATGGAGGAAATATATATATAAACACCCTCTGGAGCTTATTTGCAAATTGCAGCAATATATTAATTAAAGCTTGCAAAGAGTAGTAATTTGCTGCACTGTTAGCTAAACTGGCTATTGAAGATCTGAGATCTGGCAACTCTATCTCCTAATATCACTGTAAAACCATCCACACAGTTCCTGGCCTTCATTCTTCATGGTTTGGGGTTGAACTAAAACTCAGTCTGATTTAGAGTAGATCTGTTTGAATTTGTGAGAGTTAAATTTGTGACTGAACAATGTAAATCTCATTCATTTCAGCAGGTCTGCTCTAAATGTGAGTGAGTCTAGCTAGACACAATCCCTGTGCATCTTGATCAGGCCACTAAATGAATACTGAAGCACAGTGGCAGAGTAGACAAGTGTACTTTGAAGAACTGCACATTACTGTTGCACTTAGATCAGCTTACACCATACACTGGATTTAGAAATCTAACATTACCATTATCTCAAACTGTAGTACCAATTTGAAATTGTTATTTCTAGAGCGAGAAAAATATTTTACTTCTTAATGCATGGACAATCACTTTGTATAATTTGAGGTTAAATGTAGCCAAAAACACACACACTCCCCTCTGGGCAAGCTGTTCAGTCCCAAAAGTTTACAAGACAAAACATTTAAAAGGGGAAAAGACCCTAAGAGAGGGGAATCCCACCCCAGCAGCACAGTGAGGACTGGGCATACCTAGTGATTGCAGAATGTTGAATGTCTGTTGGGATCCATTCACAAGACATAATTATAGCATTATGATTCAATTTTAACTACCATGGTTCCATTCTATGGAAACCTGGAATATGCAGTTTAGGGGGAAGGGATTTAGAATTACTGCCCAAAAAGCTCTACTGCCTTACAAAAAATTACAAACTCCATGCTTCCATGGGATGCAACCATGGCAGTTAAAAGTGGAATAATAGAACTATAACAAGCCAGTGTAGCACAATGTTTTGAGTGTTGGATTATGACTCTCGAAACCAGGTTCAATTCCCAAATCGGCCATGAAACCCACTGGGTGACCTTGGCCAAGTCACATGCTCTCAGCCTCAGGGGAAGGCAATGGAAACCTCCTCTGAACAATCCTGTCAAGAAAACCCTATGATAGATTCGCTTACGGTTGCCACAAGTTGGAAACTACTTGAAGATACACAACAACAACAACAACAACAACAACAACAAACATATCATAAATAGTCTTTATCATCATCAATCATCATCATCTATGGGTCTGATTATTAGTTTAACAATGCATCAAAAGGCATCTCCATAGCAAGCATATATATCCACATGGTGTCCCTAGGAATACAGTAAAAGGTTTGCCTTCATCCCTCACTACACTACAACAGTACTATAACTGTTTAGGGTGAAAGGGTCCTTGGTGGGGAGAAGAGCTGTAACACTGGGATTAAAGGGCGGATGGAGTATCATGGGAAAAGGAACGTCTGGCTCTCTGGATCCTGAACAGGTCCATTCTACATTGCACCTTTGTACTGTAGGTCTCACCTATTCTGGGGTATCTCCGCACCCCTTACTCTGAAAGCCAGTTAAGGGTATTATTGTTGACCTAGGAAAGTGGGATATAATTGTGACCAAAACAAAAAACAAAAACTGAACACCATGGCATGTCAAGTGAGCTATCGGGTACTGAGTACCAATGGTCAAAGACTAGTCAGTATTCACTAGATGTCAAATGCCAATGCAGAACAAATATTTAGTAGTAAAAGAGGGAGGCTTGGACGATAGGGATTCAGAGATTACATTCATTTCAGTTCTACATTAAAGCCATGTGGCTAGATATTTTCTATTATGTGGTAGGTCTCATTGTAATCTGAAAGATCACTCCCCAAATTAGGAGTTCTGGCACCTTAGAACTTAATTGCACTGCCTCCAGTTCCCGACATATTCTTCTGAATTTGAGCCAAATTTGGAAGTTAGGCTGATTTTATTGCATGGACTTTCTCCTCAAAATGGCTTTCCATTGCCTCCAGTGTTGAATTTGGGCCCTGTAAGTCGCTTTAGCAGCCATTTTTTCCAAATCAGAAGTGGTGCAATAAAGTCCTTAGTCACAGCTATTTAAAGACAGTCTCAGATGTTAGTCCTGTCTAAACCACAGGAATGCTAACAACCCAAACCTAAATGTGCCTGCTCAAAAGTAAGGCCTGGAACAGACAGGCCTTTCATGACGCCTTCATCACGTGCTAGGGTTGCCTCAGGGCGGTATGCCCACACGCCTCTCAACCCTAGCACATGATGAGGGCATAACAATGCCAGTGCCCTGTATACATGGGCGCTGCCATTGTTACGTAAGTGCTGCATGGTGCCGCACAGCCCTTACATAACGAATGCACTAGTGGTGCACTTATTACACCGTCGCCACAACATAAAAAGAACCCGCTTTTTGAGGGTTCTTATTCCGCCAGTGGGAAGCCATGCAGTTTGGTGGCTGCGGTTTCCCTACAGCAGAAAAAAAGGCACCAGAAGGCCACCTTTTTGGGGTGGTCTGTACCATGCCTAAGTTTCAAAGAACTTACTCTGTAGTAAATTCTCTCAGGATTTCAGCTTAATATGTAAGTAAGAGCAATGGTAGAATGTTAAAGCAGATTAACTGAATAGGATAAGCTCTGAAACCTCATGGCTCTCCAGAATATCAGTCCTGTCAATGACCCATGATGAAGACTGACATACATCAGGGAAGTCACTCCCTTGTCACTCCACACACACACACCAATTACAAATTGCCCAAGTTACAAAAAGGAACTGACTTAATTACATAGATGAAGAACAGGGATGTCCTTGGACTGAAACATATCAGAGTTAGGAAAAGTTGTTTTTTGTTTTGGATGGCAATTCCCATAATCCCTCAGCGAAATCATTTGTGTAAAAGAGAGGTGAGAGAAAAACATGCATGAAATTACCCAAAAGCTCCAGTCACTACTCCAGTTATACGGAGGAGGGGATGGCATCTTCTCTGTGCATACATTAAGATGCTCCTCAGAGTCCTCCAGTAACTGGCTGAGGAAGGCATGATCCACTTCGTGAAGTGCCTGTGAACAAGGAGGAAAAGATCAAGTAGCTTAACAATGAGGTCGAGTGTTCTTGGCTATGACTGGCAAGTGCTTTGCAGCATTTCTAGTTAAACCGCTAAGTCCCTGGATAAGCCATGAGGAACAAGGAAGGAACATTTCCAATCTCCTTTTATTTTAATTAGGTTCATAGCCATTTCAGACTCTTTCCCATGATCAGTCCATTGCATAACATATGCAATGCACACTTTGTTTTTCCATTTCTTGTGTACTCTTCTTCTACATTCTGTTAAAAGTCCTGATAATTTGACTAGAGCATCTTTCTTACTAGACATACTTGTCTAGTAACATTATGATTCCACTTTAACAGCTATGGCAATGTCCTATGGATTCCTGGGACTGGTAGTTTGGTGAAGTACTAGAACTCTCCAGCAGTGCATTCTGAATACTCCTCTGGAAACCACACTTCTCAGAATTCCATAGGATGTTGTATATGGCAGTTGAAGTGAAATAAAAATGCTACAATTGTGTAACATGAAAGGCCCCCAAGACTACACTAATACTACATCTGTGGAAACAACATTTCCTTGAACTCATTGGTAGCATGCCTATTGTTATAAATGCTGCAGAACTGTACAAGAGTTGGACCTATACTGCATAGTGCTTATGTCTGAATGTTAGCCAATATATATTGCAGAACTTTAAGAATGAAGCAAAAGAACTTTAGAGGAAAATTACTGAAAGGGTTGTGTGACAAAGGAAATTGGAATTTCTCTTCTTTTCCAGGAGACAAGAGAGAAAGCATCTAGTTTAGGGAACCCCAGTACTAAGAGCTCTTAAACATAAATGGCAGCTCTATATCCCATGGAATCAAAGTGAAGAAAGCTTAGCTATGGTTTTACTGTACTAAAGAGAAATAGGTTATTGTTCTCATTTTTGACTTATGATGACCCTAAGGCAGAGCAGTGAAAGACAAGGAGTCTTGGGGATGTTTCATCCACAGCATCACTATGGGTCTAGATTGACTCATGGATGGTTAACCACAAAAAAGATGAACCTATAATAGGGTTTCGTTTCTTCAGAGGGGGATTGCCATTGCCCTCCTCTGAGGCTGAGAGAATGGGAACACATGAAGCTTGAAGAACACATGGTTCAAGAAGTGGGCCATGTTCAGCTTAGTGAAGAGAAGATAGAGGAGTGACATGATCACATTCTTCAAATACCTCAGGGACTTCTAGAAAGAGGAGGGAACAGGCTTGTTATTTGCTAGGACTAATGGTTATAAGCCACAAGAAGGTAAATTTTGATTGAATATTAGAAGGAACTTCTTGGCAGTAAGAGCGGTTTGACAATGGAACCAATTGCCCAGAGAGATGGTGAGGTCTCCTCTAGATATCTTCAAAAAGAGGTTAGACAACAACTTCTGGGAAGTTTTAGCTGGCAATCCTGCATTGAGGAGAGGGGTTTGACTAAGATGGCCCAGAGGGCCCCTTCCGACTATTATTCTGTTCACTAGGTTTCTTGTTATTGTGTGTCTTCAAGTCGTCTCTGACCTATGATAACCCTAAGAGATTTTCTTGGCAAGGTTTGTTCAGAGGTTTGCCATTGCTTTCCGCCAAGGCTGAGACCATGTGGCTTGCCTAATCTCACCCAATGGGCTTCCATGGCTGAGTGGGGATTCAAACCCTGGCCTTAGAGTCATAGTCCAAGGCTCAAACCCCTACACCACGCTAGGTCTCTCACCTACTAGGTCACAGAATCTATTGCATCAAAATGCCCTAAACTGGAGGATTGTTTTCACTGCTCTATGGAATGCCCTTTTCCTTACGCATCTCAAAAGAAAAGGAAAGGAAAAGGAAATCAATAGGGTTATACAATTGGATTTCTGGATTAATAGACAGTTGTCTATTTTTATAATATATGATTATGATAAGTATTAGTCCTTTTATATAAGTTAGAAATAGGTTAGACTTTATATATGGCAGGGTAAGAACAGTTTGAAATAATTACCATATATACTTGATTAGAAATCTACCTCATATATAAATTGAGGGCAGGTTCTGGGGCCAAAATTATGGATTTTGAAATGACCCATCGATAAGTCAAGGGTAAAACTTAGGTGCATGTAACAAAGGATGTAAAGAATGACACAAAGGAAAATGATGCCAAAGAACAAAATTCTGGCAGGCATAACTGTTTGTACTCATGCTAAAGGCTGGATAGATTAGAGAGGGGACCCATGCTTCTTTTTGGTGCTCCCAGGATGGACTAAGCTCTTGTCTTTTACCACTCTGTTCAGAGAAAGTGGATGACTCCTTTTTTAGATATATAAGGGCTAAAGTACAGTACAGTACTTAGATTGACCTGTGGATAAGTCGATCCAGGTTTTGGGGGTCAATTTTTAACTAAAATTTATAGACTTATACATGCGTATATACAGTAATAGTAACACCAGGTACTGCTAGTACTGGAAGCTAAGCACAGAAGATTCATTATGAAGATGGAATAGCTAATGTAGAAGATGAATGCAAATTAAGTTTTTCACATTTCAGGTGATGTTGGCAGTCAGTGTGGAAAGTCCCAGGAGCAGAAAATGCTACAACTGCCCACTCCAAGATTACCGGGGGGGGGGGGGGGGAGAGAGAATAGCAATTGGTGTGGTAGTTTAAGCGTGTTGGACTATGACTCTCGAAGACCAGGGTTCAATTCCTGGGTTTCCATAGAAACCCACTGGGTGACCCTAGGCAAGTCACACAGTCTCAGCCTCAGAGGAAGGCAATGACAACCCCCCCCTGAAAAAACTTGCCAAGACAAGCCCAGGATTGAGGGTCACCTTAGGTATTCCATAAACTGAGAAGGATACAAAGGCACACAACAACAGAAACAACCATTGCTAATAATATTACAATAATATAGTAATCATTTAATGCTATTATAATACATGCATCCCTTTTGTATGTTTTTCATTGTACTGTTGGAGAGGACATGAAAGTCCACAACAATAACAGACACAACCATTGCTAGTAGATAATAATATTGTAATAATATTACGAATATTATAATCACTTAATTCTATTTTAATGCATCACCTTTGTATGTTTTTAATTGTACTGTTGAAAAGGACATGAAGGCACATAATAACAGGAACAACCATTGCTAGTGGATAATAACATTGTAATAATATTACAATAATACTATAATAATTTGATTCTATTTTCATGGATTAGTTTTAAACGTACTGTTAGAAAGAATATGAAGGCACATAAAAGCAACAATAGAACAACCATTGCTAGCAGATAATAACATTGTAATAACATTACAGTAATATTATAATAATTGAATTCTATTTTCATGCATCACTTTTGTATGTTTTTCATTGTATGGTTCTTTTCAATCGCAAGCCACTCTGAGTCCCAGTGCTGGGGGGAAAGGATACAAATAAATATCATCATATTTGTTTTTATTTTATTTCAAGGATTTATTTCCCACCTTTCTCCCACAGTGGGATTCAAGGCGGGTTAAATAATAATAATAATAATAATAATAATAATAATAATAATAATAATAATAATAAATAGTGGGCCCTCTATATATCACAAGAGGAAATATAAAAACCCATTTTGTTTCCTCTGGTGGAAAGGGCTTGAAGGCACACAACAGAAACAGCCAGCAATGAGGATCACCTCCCCATCAACACCTGGGAATGACAGGTAGAAATTCAACAGGTGAAACACCTGCCTCTGTTATGGAAGACAACCTGACTTCTCCCCCCCCCCCTTTGAGTTTTTTTTCACAACCTTCTGATTTGTTGGGTTAAAAATCCCAAAGGTGGGTCATCAGGAGTGGAAGGCAAAGAAGTTACTGGACACCTTGCCAGAATTACACAGCCTTGGGCCATGGCAGTTAAAGCGGTGTCAACCCGGATTATTTCTGCAGTGCAGATGCAAACTCTGTTGCTGGAAACTTTGCCAAGAAGTTGCAAAGTCTCCACTTTTCCCACCAAGATCTCTCTCCTCCCAGCTCGGCACACCTTTTTTTCCAAAAGAAAAAAAGACCTGCAAAGAAAAACACTAAAGAAGGAGGGTAATGAAAGAATGAAAGATCTCATTACTTACCATGATGGAGAGAGGAGGAGGACAAGAAGAAGAAGACAAAGGCAGCTTGCAAAAGGCTGGTCTGGAAAACTGAGCACCCAAAGGCTGGCCTGCAATTTAAAGGGCCAGCAGGAGAAGCCTCAGGAAAGAAAGAGGAGGAGGAGGAGGAATCGGGCTGATCTCGCTTTCTCTATTGCTGATGCAGGCCATTGCCTGGCTGTTTGTTCCTTGTCAACTCCTGGGCTCCTTGATGGGGCAACCAAAAGTGCACAAGATGTTTGTTGCAAGCTTTCCAAACTCCACTGGCTTCTTCATCAGGCAAAGGGGCTCAAAATCTTACCAGGGGGTGGGGGAGAAGCGATGATGTTAGCCATAGGCCTGCAAAGCAAATCTATCACTAATACCATCCCCCCCCCGGTATGATTTTGAACCCCTTTGCGTGCTGAAGAAGCCAGTGGAGCTTTGAAAGCTTGCAAGCAGGCCCATGACTAACATCATCATTTTTTCCCCTCCTCTATGATTTTGAACCCTTTTGCTTGATGAAGAAGCCAGTGGAACTTCAAAAGCTTGCAACATGTACATAATCCCCACACCCCAAAAAGGCCAACCAATTTGTGCAGAAAACTTAAATTTACTATATATCTCAATCAAATGGAAGATTCATTGTTAGCGATAAGAAAACAAGAGTTTTAAGACTGCTGTCATTTCATACCTGGCACCGCTCAAATGTATTGGAATACATCACCCATCGGTCCTAAGCAGGCTGGCAGCTGGGGCTTATGTGTGTTGGGATCATACCTGTCTGAAAAGCATTGGGTTGTTATGGGACTGAGTGAAAGCCATAGAGGAAAATATGGGGAACAGAGAGAGAATGGCACTAAAAATATCCAGCATGTTTTGCAACAGATTTACATTGGTCTATACAGAGGTGAGTCCTCTTGAGTCCAATGGGTAATAAAACCTTTCTTTTTCCAGCTCACAAGTACAAAGAACCAGGTGTGCATGTGCACATGTGCTATTTCTGCACACGTTAAGGCTGTAAATTTACCTGGGAATAAACCCCATTGAATACAAGAGTAGACCATTGCAAAACTGTGTTGCAAAAAGATGCTGGATATTCTTAGTGTGGTTTTCTCTCCTTTCCCCACATTCTCCCCTACAGCTTTCACACAATCCCACAATTACCCAGCACTTTTCAGGTGTGTATGACTACAGCACACATGAGCCCCAGCTGCCAGCCTGGTTAGGAATGATGGGTGATGCATTCTGATACAATAGGAAAGTGCCTGGTTAGGGATGTCAGCAACCTGTATACTCCATTTTCTTCATCACTAAAAATGATTCTTCCATTTGATTGAGATACATAGAAAAGTTAAGCTTTTTGCGCAAATTGGCTTGCCATTTTTTTAAAAAAAAAAGTTTGCATAAAATGGTTTATGTGTAAAAATGTAGCTCTTGGGTATATAAACAACAAAGGTACCTTTTGGTGAGATTTATTCCATGTAGATCCAAGTCATGAGTGTGTACGTGTACATGATTTCGGGTACAATATTTGGGGACTATTTTACTGAAAGACAAGGTATTCATTTTATAAATAAAGGACACATGAAAATCTTGTTCTCATTAAGAACATCACAGCAATTAATTAATTAGAAATCATGTACAGCCCATCTATGTAATATACCTTTCAAGATGGCGTATAACACTGAAATGAAATAAAAGACAAACTGGATAAAATAATTTGGACATTTTGAATACATGATAAACATTCAGCTGCATATGGTATTACAAGTAGCTCTTGAGCCTTCGGTTTTATACACTTACATTGGGAGCCACCTACAGGAGGGAAAAAATATCTGGGACAGCTTTTTATCATGGAGAAGTCTTAGATTCAAATAATAAACTGGATTTTGGAAAGCACTTCAGCATTTCCACCAATGTTTATCGTATTGCTAACTTAGTTGGAATATTTGACAGTTTTAAGTGATGTGTTTTGTTTAAACTTCCAACGATTCATAATGTTCCAGTCATTTTTAAAAAGTAACATTTCCAAGCTTTGCCCTAAACAGGGTGATCAGATGTCCTCCTTTTCCAGGACATGTCCTCTATATAAAGCTTCTGTCCAGGAGGGATTTCAAAATGTCTTTATATTCATGCTTTGTGCTTTTATTTGGCAATGCCCTGCATTTTTCTCGAATGCCCTACATTTTGTGGTGCCTTCTCCCCTTTGCGGTGAGGACCTCTAGTCACCCTGTTGTAAGATTTTCCCATAATAATAATAATAACAATAATTTTATTTTTATACCGCCCTTCTAAATAACCAGGGCGGTGTACAACATTATAAAATACATACATAACAAATACAATAAAACAAGTACATTAAAAACATTCTAGCCAGCTTGCCACTGCTGACATGGAGGGGGGGGGGAAGCTAATTGGGGCCTGTATCAGGGAATGCTGATTTAAACAGGAAGGTCTTCAGCCCCTTTTTGAATTGGGCCAGGGAGGTGGCCGAGCGGAGCTCATTGGGCAGGGAATTCCAGAGGGTCGGGGCCGAGATGGTGAAAGTCCTCCTAGAGGTGGAGGCTAGTCTGGCTCCTGGGACCCTCAGTAGGTGCTGCCCAGATGTTCTGAGAGTGCAGGGCGGATTGTATGGGGAGAGGCGGTCCTCAAGGTATCCTGGGCCCAAGCCATTTAGGGTTTTATAGGTGATAACCAACACCTTGTATTGCGCCCGGAAGCGAATAGGCAGCCAGTGCAGATCTTTAAGCACTGGTGTTATGTGGCTGGCTCTGGGTATGCCAGTAACCAACCTGGCTGCCATATTCTGCACTCGTTGTAGCTTTCGGGTATGGTACAAGGGTTGCCCCATGTAGAGCGCATTGCAGAAGTCCAAACGAGAGGTTACCAGAGCATGTACTACCGTTTCAAGGTCCCTCTGGTCCAGGTAGGGACGCAGCTGGCGTATCAGCCGAAGCTGATAACAGGTGCTCCTGACCGTCGCATCCACCTGAGATGTAAGGTGGAGCGACGAATCAAGGAGCACCCCCAGACTGCGTACCGAGTCCTTCACAGGAAGCATGATCCCGTTCAGGACAGGTGGAACCACGGCCATCCCTGGGCCGGGGGAACCTATCACGAGTACCTCCGTTTTCTCTGGATTCAGACTGAGTCGGTTTTCCCTCATCCAGCCCATTACCGACTCCAGACAGGCCACGAGAGGAGAGATGCCATCCCCAGTCACTGCATCAGTCGGAGACATAGAGAAAACTATTTGGGTGTCATCAGCATACTGATAACCCCGCGCCCCATGTCTCTGGATGATCTCTCCCAGCGGTTTCATGTAAATGTTGAAAAGCATGGGAGACAGAATGGCTCCTTGAGGGACTCCAGATGTAAGGGCCCTCTTATCGGAGCACACGTCTCCCAGCTGCACCATCTGGAACCTCTCAGAGAGGTAGGATCGGAACCACTGGAGCGCAGTGCCCCCGATTCCCACCTCTGCCAGGCACCCCAGAAGGATACCATGGTCTATGGTATCGAAAGCCGCTGAGATGTCCAAGAGCACGAACAGGGACACGCTTCCCCTGTGGATGCCCAGACGGAGATCATCGACCAAGGCGACCATGGCCGTCTCAACCCCGTAGCCTGCCCGAAAGCCGGTTTGAAATGGGTCCAGATAATCCGTTTCATCCAAGATCGATTGAAGCTGGATTGCAACCACCTTCTCGATCACCTTCCCCAAGAATGGCAGTAGCGAAACTGGCCGATAATTATTATGCATCAGGGGGTCGAGGGAGGGCTTTTTTAGGAGCGGTTTTACTATGGCCAATTTTAAGCTGGATGGAAATTGCCCGTCCCTCAAAGATGTATTTATAATCCGGTGTAACAATGAAGTTACCACCGGTCCCCCCTGAGCTGCTAGCCATGAGGGACAGGGATCGAGAGAGCAGGTTGTCTTCCGAACGCTTCTAAGGATCTTGTCCACATCATCGGTACTGACCGACTCAAACTGATCCAGTTTAATGGAGTCCACGGAGGCTCTGGACGCCTGTACTCTGGGTTCTGCCCTAATGCCGGTGTTAAGACCTTCGATTATCCAAGAGGTTTTATCTGCGAAGAAGTTGTTAAATTGGTCACAGCAGGCCTTAGAAGGTTCAAGGATCTGGTTCGGGGCAGGAGGGAGCTGAGTTAGCTCCCTAACTACCCTGAACAACTCTGCTGGACGCGACTCCGCGGACGCAACACGAGCAGCATAGAACGAGTTCTTAGCCGCTCGTATCGCCTCTCCATAGTCCTCCAGCCTTGTTGGCTAAGCGTAGGTGTTTCCGCCAGCGGTGCTCTAGCCGTCGCAGCACCCGCTTCCTCACCCGGAGATCTTCCGTATACCAGGGCTTTCTTTTGGAAGCAGGCCTGAGAGGGCGCTTGGGAGCGATACTGTGTATAGCCCTAGAGAGACCGGTATCCCAGATACCAGTCAGGGCATCAACAGAGTCACCGTCATTTCCAACCATGTGTCCCTCTAAGGCTTACTGGAACCTTTTGGGTTCCATTAGCCTTCGAGGGTGGACCATTCTAATAGGTCCACCACCCCCGGGGGGGGATCTGGGTAGAGGCCTTGATATTTGCCTCCATCAGGAAGTGATCCATCCATGACAGGGCGGAAATATTAGTTATTTCCGCCCACGGATTTTCCGCATCCGTACAAAAGACCAAATCAAGTGTATTACCCGCAAAATGCGTTGGACCCGAGACCAATTGGGACAGGCCCATGGCCGCCATGGTATCCATGAATTCCCGAGCTGCACCGGATGGAATATAGTTGGCCACGAAGGGGATGTTGAAATCACCCAGGACAAGTAGCCTGGGTGTTTCCTTATTGGTTGGATTTCATCCAGAAACTAATCATGCCATTTGGGGACCATTTGCTCCATTAGTTGGCTGAGATTTCCAGTTTTCATTAAAATAAATAAATAAATACATACATACATAAATCTCTAGACCATATAGAAGCCAAGCTATCAGGACCCCCATAGCAGCAGAGATATTAGACAAGATGTGTGGTTATTATTCTATCCAATAGTTTAGCAACTCTAAAGGAACTGCTTTTGATCCATTGTGTCCAAACACTATCTGTTCCCTTGGCCCAAGGTAGGGTCTCTTATCTATACCAGTCTCATTTTTGATTTATGGCAACCCTAAGATGAACCTATCATAGGCTTTTCTTGGTATGTTTCTTCTGAGGGGGTTTGCCATTGTCATCCTTTGAGGCCGAGAGAATGTGACTTGCCCAAGGTCACCAAATGGGTTTTTATGCTCAAGCAGGAATTGAACCCTGGTCGCCAGAGTCAAAGTCCAACACTCAAGCCACTATGTCACACTTGCTCTGCCCTCTTTGGCAGAAAAGGCCCTGTAAAACTACAAATCCCAGGATTCCAAAAAATGGAGCTACAGCACTTAAAATGCCATTCTCCAATGTATATGCACCCTGAGTAGTGTTTACATCTGAGTAAATATGCATAAGATTGGATTGCAAGAATTTCAAAATAACTAAGCAGTTCTTTTTTACATGATATTTGGGATGTTTGAGCCCTTGTAGATGATGTTTTTGTTCTCATTTCAGAGTTTTTCTCCCATCTCATCCTCACTGCTATGCAGTTGTTAGGGCTAGAATATTTTTATCCACAAGCTGAGATTCACACAGCTTTAACAAACAGTGTGTTACATGAAGCCTCTCGAGTCACAAGAGCTGGCAACTGTGACTTCACTGCTAACAATATGCAAATACAAATCTATAACCTAAATAACTGCCATTTATCTGAAAGGAGAAAACAAATGTTAAAAGAAAAAGGAATGTTTCCAGCATCTTTGAAACAAAGAGCTGTCATTTTAAGTGCCATCATAATTTTTGGACAGTTGTATGTCGTCATCCCCCGAAAAATACCACTACAACAATAATGAAACAAACCTCTAACTAACTTATGATTTCTTCTACCTTTTGAATTCTGTTCCTTCTCTCCAATGTGTTAGCCACTACTCATTGTGTTTCCAGTAGCGCTGCACAATGGATTTGACTGAATCATAAATAACAAAGCAAATCAGGCTGATTTGGAGCAGGTTTAACAGATCCAGATCCAGAAAAAGTTGAGAGCCAGCTTGTCATGGTGGTTTGAGTGTTGGACTGTGACTCTGGAGACCAGAATTCGATTCCCAGCTTGGTCATGGACCCTGGGCAAGTCACAATCTCTCAGCCTCAGGGGAAGGTAGGTGAAAACCTCTGAACAAATCTTGCCCATAAAATCCTATGATAGGTTTACTTATGGTTGCCACAAGTTGGAAATAACTTGAAGACACGCAACAACAACAAACACAAATATATCATAAATAGTCTTTATTATTATTATTATTATTGTGATTATTAACTATAGGTCTGATTATTAGTTTAATGATGAATCAAGAGGCGTCCCCATAGCAATTATATATATCCACTTGGTGCCCAGGATTCGATTCCTGCTGGGTGATCTTTGGCAAGTCACGCTCTCTCAGCTTCAGGGGAAGGCAAGGGAAAACCTCTGGATAAATCTTGTCAAGAAAACCCCAGGATAGGGTGGCCATAAGTTGGAAATGACTTGAAGGCACACAACAACAGATCAAGTTAAATTGACTCAGAGATAGGCACCATCCAAAGCAATTCAAAGTGATCTAAAGACCTGAGCATCAAAAAAAGTGTGTGTGTGTGTGGGGGGGGGAACCAAATGGTGTATTCCCCAGTTTCCTTTGAACACTAGAGAAAGTCATAACTGACTGCTGCATCATTATAACAATCAGGATGAGGTGAGCAGCAGTTCCATCTAGTGGCCACTGTTGCTGGAAAGCATCACACATTCATCCCCAAACATCTGTTTTTATAACAATCATTGATATACACACCTTTCCATGAAAGAGTCTTCATCTAGGGAAGGGGTGGGCAACTGCAGTTGAAACAGGTGCCATTTTTATGTCCTTGGGACTCCCTCAGGAGTGCATGAACTGTTATTGTGGGCCTTCAAGTCGTTTCCGACTTATGTCGACCCTAAGGCAAACCTATCATGAGGTTTTCTTGGCAACATTTGTTCAGAAGAGGTTAGCCATTCCCTTGAGGCTGAGAGCATGTGATTTGCCCAAGGTCACCTAATGAGTTTCATGGCCAAGGTGGGAATCGAATCCTGGTCTCCAAAGTCATAGTTCAGCACTCAAACCAGTAGCATCACTGGGGGGAGGGGGGTGCGGACCACACAGGGTGTCACCTGAGAAGGAGGTTGTCACCCATAAAGGGAGGGTGACACCAGGTCGGCTCCCTGGCCCCCGTGGGCACTGTTTGGGCTGTGCAGAAGTATTTTTGGGCACCCAAATCCCAGAGAGGGGCTTTTCCAGACACCCAGGCCCCACAGTGGGGCTTTTCCTGGCATCTACACAGAGAAAAGTGGCAATTTTAGACAGTGGAGTTAGTAGTCTTATGGGTCTAACCCATGTCAATGGTAATGTGACAGTATTCAACTTACCTAAAAATGTAAGCTCCCAAGCTGTGCCTTTCTGTGTCTTTCTGCTCATTCTCCTGAGTAGGGCTCTGGACATATTCCCCAAAATCCTGCCCTGATTTCATCTACCCTGGTGGTGAACAAAAAGGACTGTTGGAGTACTGGCTTTGAAAACATGTTCCAGAGTAGGCCAAGATTGATTTCTGACTCTTCCCAAAGGCAATGATCCTTGATTTATTCCTATTCCTTGTCAACACATAAATTTACCAGGACTATTTTAAAAGCTCCAGTGGGACAAACCCAAAGTTCTCTTGATAAGGGAGAATCAATCAATCATCTGCTTGCTGGGAATGAAAAAAAAGCATTCAAAACAGGTAGTGTATAATTATTTAAAGCACTTCAAAATATGTATATCTCATCTTTCGTCCAAATTAAAGAGCTTTGAGAATTCCAGAAAATCATACAATTCAATAACAACAGATTATGTCCAGTCGAGATGATGTTAATGACATGTGCCACATGCATGGTGTCATTTTAGGAGCAGATTGGTCACAATTTTCACTACATAAGTGGGAACTCAAGCTGTTATGTCTTGTACAGTCTTCTTTCATAACTGATGTAAGGGAGGAAGGCCAATGATAATCTGAATATCTGGTAATTGGCTGCAAATTCTGGGTTCAGTTGAAATAATTATTAAAAGAATGTGCCATTCTAAGCCCCCTTGACTTCTTTCATGGTCCCTCTGTGCAAGCTTCAGCTTCCCTCACTGGGATAATTCTTTCTGGAGGAATGTCAAAGTCCAAAAGTGGCAACCCCCTAGGCAGCAGACAGTGAGCTGTGAAGTCAATGCTGTGGTAATCTAAGTAAGTGCGACATTTACTGGGCAGCATGTGAGCTCCTGTTCTGTCACAACACAAACACACAGAGACACCTCTCTGTTGTTTGCCCATATGTTAGGAGCAAAAGGGAAAAGGAGAGAGTAGACATACTCAGCTATGAAGCAGCAGACTTTGCAATTCTGTGGCTGGGAGGTGTCCCCTCTTTTGATCTCTGTCTGGTTGGGTAAGTAACCAGAATAATCAATATTCTTTTCCTTTATTTTGACATGATAGTCACCAGAATTCCAGTGTTTTGCCTCCTAGTTGTTGCTTGTGCCTAAAGAAGATATAATCCTATATATACTTAATTGCCGGAAAGTAAATAAGCTCCAGTGATGGATAAGATATGGCTTCATACATGGAGCAATGTTATGGACTCTGCCTTGATTATTCTGCAAGTTATTTTGTAGGCTTATAAATCTTGTTTTTCTGTGGAATCATTATGGTAGAGACTAAATTTTTTCCACCTCACATGTCTCCAGTCCTATATATCTTCTGGAGTTTGGGTTTGAGGGGGTGGTTTGTGTGTATGTGTGTAAAAGGCAGGTTTTCATGAACAAATATTCTCAAGACAGGGAATATGCTTTTGTGCCGTTTTAAACATCTTCACTTAATTTGTCTCTTATATGATAATGATGGTGATTATTATTATCATTATGTTTATTTATATCCCACCTTCCTCCCAGTATAGGGACTCAAGGCAGCTTATAAACAAGAGACTACTATACATTAGTGTTGTGTTTTCACTTAGAGACAGAAATGACTTAACTGGGCAAATTTGTCCACAGTTCTTGTATCATTAGGTGTTTGTTTTTAAAATGTTGTTTGTTGGTATGATTCACCAGCTGTGACAAAATGGTTATAGATACCATTTTACCTGTTTCACACCACAACCTCCCATCAATATATAGAAAAACCACAAAAGTATGTTGTGTCATCATTTGCCACACAATTATATTGGTTAAAAAGGACACACTATGCTAGTATTGTTCATTGATTTGTAGATTGTCAACCCAAGGCTAACCAGCACTATTCCTATGAAGATGAAGGGATTTTTGACAGTTCAGCTTGGAAAAGCTGTATCTACTGTACTAACATTTCTTAGGAGTTTATCAAACGTGAAATTGAAACTCCAATCCAAAGCCATTCCAAAGGGAAGGGGAAGCAGAGTAAATTCAAGGCAATTCACGTGATTAATTATCACACGTGAAGAACGAAATTGTGGTCATTCCTGAGCCAAAGTGGAGCAAGTGCAAAATAAATTACCACACCAGATGGATTCAATGATTTGAATTGACACCCTTGCACATGTTCAGTGGGGCTCTGAATGCTGTCATCCCTCCCTGCTTCCTCTATTTCCCCCCTCTTTTGCTGACATCCCTCCCTGCTTCCTCTGTTTGCCCAGGACCAAAGCAAAGTTGCATTCCACACCAAGACCAATTCTAATTGGATTCGAATTGACCTTGAAACAGGATTTGTGACTTTGCTAGTTCACCGAATTCACCTACACCAGGAGTGACCTTGTATTGACTTAGGATCGGTCTTGGAATGACTCCCCATAGAAAGCAATCACGTGTGATAATCTATTAGATTGTAACGTGAATTCTCATGGTTGGCCCCGGAATGGCTTCGGATTGGAGTTGCAAAAACCCTCGTGTGATAAGGGCCTTACTCTGTACAACAGGAAAGAAACATTATTATTATTATTATTATTATTATTATTATTATTATTATTATTTTCTTATATCCCATCTTTCTCCCAACATAGGGACTCATAGTGGCTAACAGCAAATTTAAAAACAATACAAAATTAAAAAGTATAAGTATAAAATTTAAAAAACAATTAAAAAAATTAAAATAGTTATGAATTAAAATGTAACATGTTCAAAATACAAGCCTTTAAATTTAAAATGCACAACATTTAAATCCCAGCCCTTAGCCACTTGAAAAGTAGGAACACAGGAACTCTATCTTCCTTTGTATCTTATAGGAGCACAGTAATCTGTCTTATACTGAGTCAGACCAATGCTCCATGTGTATAGTAGCCACTTTCTAGGTTTCCAGGAAGGATTCTTTCCAAGACTATATGGAGATACCTGATGTTTCCAGGTGGTCTCTCGTCCAAGTACTAAGCAGGTCAACACTGTTTAACTCCCAAAATTAGACAAGATCAAATGTATTCACAGTTGCATGATGCTCTCATAGGGCTGATCATAACCTCAGGTGAGGTGACAATCTCAAGACACCTCAATTTGGCTTCAGAAAAAGAGAGCAAAAGATCACTTATTAATTTATTCTCCTTAATTTTTATTCCAAGGGAAAGGGGCTTGTGAGAGAATAACATGGCTAGCCTTGGATAACATGTACCTTGACTAGAATGAGAAGATTTACATTTTCTCTTGTGATATAGGATCTACTAGCAGTGGTTGTTTCTATTGTTGTTGTGTGCCTACATACCATTTCCATTATGGAAACTTTAAGATAATGGGGTTTTCTTGGCAAGTTTCTTCAGATAAGTTTTGCCATTGCCATGCTCTGAGACTGCGAGAGCGTGACTTGCCCAGAATCACCCAGCGGGATTTGAACTCTGGTCTAAAAGGTAAGGACAATAGATATTCTGTGAACGAGTACCCTTCTGCAATATGAAAAGCAAGTCCTGTATTGTGACCTTTACAATTAAGACCCAAGGGGATGAGTTGGTGTGGAGTGACAGATGCGAACCCTCTGCATCTTCTGAAGTTAAATACACACACACAAATCACATTTCAGATGACAAGGGGTAATATTTCACTGTGACAAATCAGAACTGAGGCTGATTATGATATAAGAAAGTCATAAGCAACATCTTCTTGTAATCAGAGAAAAATAACACCATATATGTAGAAATTACATTTTATATGAGAATAACAGATAGGATCACAACAATAAGGCTGAAAAATCTAAGAGAGAGGAAACGGAAGACTCTAAATGTACAACAATAGCAGAACTGTTTCCAGATCCTTGGGTGGCACATATATCTAAGAAAGAGCTTCGAAAAGTTACTTTTTTGGACTAAAGCTCACATGGGAGGGATTCTGGAAATAGTGATCTAATAAGAAACTTTTCTAAGCTCTGCCCCTGGGACTGATCCACAATTGTACAGCCATCCATGCAGTGATGACATCCTGTGTGAACAACTGTAAGGTGAACAATTTCAGTACACTACCTTTTGGAAAAGTCCAGAACATAACAGCACCATTTATTTATAAGCTTTGGCCACAGGGGAAATCCAAATCCTTTGTTGGACAGTCTGCTCTATTCAAATTGTTGATTATGACTTATAAAGCCCTAAATAGTTTGGTGAATTAAACAATGGTAATCGGGAACTGCATAGTCATGCCTCACTTCACTATATGCAACATGGCAATATTTGCAACATATCAGATACACTGGGGAAATTGAAGGAAATAAATGATGTCATCCACCTAAACTGGAGGAACATACCAAGTGATAATTTGAAGGAGTGTCTTTCTTTAAAAAAAATGAGCAACACATTTATGGAAAGTACATCATAAGGATAACAATTATGCAATGACTATGGAGAAGCATTCACTCTAGGCATATAACAATGATTCAAAGGATACCATTGCCAAAGGGGGAAAGGTCCCTGTTGTGTTACTGAGACTTTAATTCCTCCTTTCCACATTGTTCAGAACATCCTCTCTTGTGACTGCACCTGTTTTGCTGGCTACCAAAGATGGCTGCATGTCAATTATCTGCTTCAGGGCAAAGGATTTTGTAAACACGTGTCTTTAAAAAGGTCACAGTGTTGAAATAGATTTGCTTAGATATTTGCTGTCTTTGAAAAGCTACAATAAAATGCAGTAAAAAAAAATTGTGCATGGATATATGAAGGAGCTATTACACAGAGTGAAACTGGGATTGGATCTTTATGTATCTTGATCACAGTATGAGTCACATCATATTTTAATATTAGGGGGTGGATTCAGATAATATCCCTTTGTAGATTCCTTTGTACATTTCATGTGGGGGGCATGCAAGCTAGCCTTGCCCCCATTACCTTTGTGCCTACAGCTAAACCATTCATCTCTGAATGAGAAAAGCTTGGATTCATGTACTTAAGCATGTCTTCAGTAGAGTTTCTGAGCCGATCAGTATTTATTCTCACACAGAGGAGCTCCATATATTAGGTATACATGGATATGAAGCCCTTTCTCACACAATTGTGGCAAATGAAAGGGACAGACCATGTAATCCCTATCTTCCTGATACAATGTTTGAATACATGAGTGGGATTGTCTACAATTTAAGAAACAAGGTCTAGGGAAATGAGGCTTAAACATTAGTTTTATTCTCTGCTGCGGGAAGCAACCTTGAGACCTGGTATTGTAATGGAACCCCAAGATCCAAACACTGTCAAAAGATACATACGGTATATACTTGACTATAAGTCAACCTCATATATAAGTCGAGGGTAGGTTTTAGGGCCAAAACTATGGCTTTTGATATGACCAGTGGATAAGTCGAGGGTAGGGTTGCCATAGGTCAGGACCTCCAAACCGGGACAAATGTAGGACAAAATTTTCAAATGTAGGACACATTTTTTGTGTCCTACATTTGAATAGGAGCCTCACTGCTGCGGTGATGGGGGCGGGGCTAAGGCGGGGAGGGAATCCTCCTCTCAGGGAGGCTTTCCCTCCCGACCCTGGCCCCGCCCTCGCTGCTGTGGCGACGGGGGCGGGGCACAAGCGGGGAGGGAATCCTCCCCTCAGCCCGGGGGCGGGTGAAATCCTGGGGGTGGGGCCAAACCAGGGCGGGACCATGTGGCCCCACCCAAAACCAGGAAAGTCCCGCCCACAGGCGGGATATGGCAAGCCTAGTCGAGGGTAAAACTTTGGGGTGTGTAACAAAGGATCTAAAGGATGAAGGAAAAGAAAACAATGCCAAAGAACTTCCAAAATTGCAGCAGGCATAACTGTTTTGTGCTCACACTAAAGGCAGGATGGATAAGAGAACAGAGCAGAGTCAGTGCTTCCAGGACAGATTATAACCTTGCTTTTTTACTAGGGGATGGTTCATTTAAGAGTTAAAGTACAATATTTACACTGATCCGTGGATAAGTCGATCCAGGTTTTTTTGTGTCAATTTTCTGACTAAAATTTCTAGACTTATCCATGAGTATTTACAGTACTTAAAATGAAATAATTCAAAGTCCGAGGAGGTTTTTTTCCCAAGTACCACAAATGAACTTATATCACAGTCCTGCCATTCTAGCTGAATCAAAATGGTCTTCAGATCAGCAGTGTATTTTGTTTGTTTGTTTAGTGCCATTTTGTTGCTGGTGTCAAAAATTGCTGTGGATCCATTCTAAATGTCCCTTCCTAAAGTGCAATTCCCAGGATTCTACAGGAGGCAGCCATACTAGTTAAAGTGGAATAATAGCACTATAACAATATAGTTTGGTAGTCTAAAGTCACTGTTATTCCATTCCTTGTACTGCAACTTTTCCTCATTGAGATATTCAGTGGGAAAAAATATCCTCTTATTTCTGGTCTAGATTAAAAAGTTGTGAGCTCTCACACTATAGCTTCTTCATTTCTTCTGGCTATTGGCAGTTGTTGTCTCTTCTGTGTCCGCTTGTTCCTGTGAGTGGTCTGTTTTCTGTCTTTAGGGAGGCTGTTTGTCGCTGGACATAGCAGTTTCTTGGATTTCATTGGAATGGTTATTTGTTTTTTACAGGAGGTGTGGTTTTTTCAAGTTGGGCTGTATTACTATCTTTCTGAATTTTTTGTTGTTATTTTTCTTAGAATCATGGTGTTATTAGAGATAGATAGATAGATAGATAGATAGATAGATAGATAGATAGATAGACAGACAGACAGACAGACAGACAGACAGGACAAGAGAATAAAAGAATCCACCATCCATCTCAGAATCATCTGGCATGCAAACACTGCAGCCTGCCTCACAGTACATATCACTGGGGAATGGCCAAAATACTCGGCATGAACCACAATAATAGACAACATGTGCCCTCTGAATTCTTTTTGCTTTTTGATCTGATATATCTTGGATTTTTTTTTAATTGGAGGGTGAGAATAAAAAGTTGCAGCTGTTGCTGGCAAGTGTTGCCAAATAGTCCAGAATAACAAAACATGGTTTGAATTTATTTTGTTTATTTTTTTAATGAGAACTAAACCTATAAATAGCAGCACCTCCAGTAACACTTGCCCTGTGGGTTTTTTTTCTCCCATTCAGTGGAATACACAATCCTCTTATTTCTAGATATTAATATGCTTTCCAAAATAAGGAAAATTCAGCTGTTGCCTGGATTTACATTGTTTTACCAATCAGATTAACACTTTGGCTGGTGTAGTGTCCATTTCAATAGTTCTTACTTTAATGTATTTAATGTACAGAAATCCTTGAGTATGGTCCTTCTGTTATTAACTAAACCTTGTTGAAAAGATAATCAAGTGCCTCATTAGTGAAACTGTATAGGACTCAGATATCATTGCTAAATTTTTTTGTCTGTGCCTTCCTTTCAACTTGCCACCTGTCAAAAGTCCTTTATTTCTTCAGCCATTTGTGAAGATGAAATAGTGAAAGGGACAGAGCTGGATGTCTAGACAGAAGTTCCTGTCTACATGAAAAATACATCATTCCTATTCTTTTTTGAAGACCACCCGCCTGCAGTTAGTTCTACTGTATTCTCCCCTCACCTATGGCAAGGTTGATGATCTCAGAGAGGATGACAGATCAAGAAAATGGTGTGGAAGAGAGGGTCACACGATGTATATATATACTCCACTTATGTCCATGCCAGCATTCACTGAAGATACTAGCCACAGATGCTATAGAAACATCAGGAAAAAAAGCTCTTCTAGAACATGGCCACATAGCCAAAAACCCCACAAAAAACTAAGGTGTGACAGAGAGTTTCATTCCCGCCCTCAACGAAGGCCCAGTACAGACCGCCGGTTTGCAGCGGCCTGGGGCCAATTCTAGGGTTCTGGAGCGTGCAGCACCAGAGCGCCAGAACCCTAGCATGGATGGACAGCACCATCTTTATGCAGCGCTGTCCTTACAGGGCGCACATGCATGATGCAAGCATGGTGACATGTCCGCACCTCTGGGCACTGTGCTTCCATCATGGATGTGTCACAGTGCGCCAGTGGCACACTGATGACGGTGTCCACACATGCCAAGAAGAACCAGGTTTTTCCGTCTTCTTTTTGGTCCAGAGGGATGCCGTTTGGCTGCTGCGGCTTACCTTTGGAGGAAAACTGGGTGCCTTCAGCCCATCCTTTTGGGGTGGTCTGGAGAGCCTCAAAATCCCCAAAGTTGCTGCTCCAATCAGATATGATTCCCACCCATAACTGTTTTAATTTTATCTTAAACTGCAAGATCTGATTGTAGATCTCTTCTATCACATAGGTCCAGTCTGCACTGCAGAAATAATGCAGTTTGACTCTGTTTGAACTGTCATGCCCCAATGCTATGGAATCCTGGGATGTGTAGTTTGGTGGGGTGCCAGAACTCTCTAGCAAATCCTAGAATCCCATAGCATTGAGCCATGGCAGTAAATCCATGTCAAACTGTATTACTTCTATGATGCAGATTAGACAATAGCCTTCCATTTTCATTTGCATTCTCTACAGAGAACAGCCTCAAGGGATTTCTGCATACCATATATACTTTAGAAGACTCTTTTAAAAGCATGGAATTATCACAACCACCTATGTGCAAATTTAGGAGCTTATTGCATTAACTTTTAAATTGGATCCAGCTTCTGAGTTTGAAAAGGTGTTGGCAGAGTGTGGCTGGGACCTGGCTTGGACCCGGGCTGATGGCGGGTGGTGATTAGGTGGCAATTTAACATGTGATAACCCCTGCCTCCATCCTGCGGCCTGGCTCCAGCCTAGGACACTGGAGCTAGTTTTGAAGTTAATGCAATAAGCTCCTTAATTGTTATGTATGTTACAACAGCTCCACTGGCTGGTTGTCTATTTTTGGGCACAATCCTCAGTGCTGGTTATGACCTAGAATCATAGAATCATAGAGTTGGAAGAGACCACAAGGGCCTTCCAGTCCAACCCCATTCTACATGCAGGAACCCTCCCTCAAAGCATTCCCTGACAGATGGCCATCCAGATTCTGTTTAAAGACCTCCAGGGAAGGAGACTCCACCACACTCCAAGAGAGTGTAGTGTGTTCCACTGTTGAACAGCCCTTACTGTCAGGAAGTTCCTCCTAATGTTGAGGTGGAATCCCTTTTCCTGTTGCTTGCATCCATTGTTCCGGGTCCTAGTCTCTGGAGCAGCAGAAAACAAGCTTGTTCTCGCCTCAATATGACATCCCTTCAAATACTGTATTTAAACAGGGCTATCATATCACCTCTTAACCTTCTCCAGGCTAAACATCCCCAGTTCCCTAAGTCATTCCTCATAGGCATGGTTCCCAGACCCTTCACCATTTTAGTCACCCTCCTTTGGACATGCTCCAGTTTCTCCACATCCTGTTTAAATTGTGGTGCCCAGAACTGGACACAGTATTCCAGGTGTGGCTTGACCAAAGTAGAATAGAGTGGCACTATTACTTCTCTTGATCTAGTCACTATGCTTCTATTGATGCAGCCTAAAATCGCATTGGCCATGTTAGCTGCCGCATCGCACCATTGACTCATGTTCAACTTGTTGTCAAGATCCCTTTCACATGTAGTCTCATTCAGCCAGGTGTCACCCATCCTATATCTGTGCATTTCATTTCTCTGCCCTAAGTGCAGTACCTTACATTTCTCCATGTTGAAATTCATTTTGTTACCTTTGGCCCAGCTTTCTAATCTATTAAGGTCATTTTGAATTTTGATCCTGTTCTCTGGGGTATTAGCTACTTCTCCTAGTGTGGTGTCATCTGCAGATTTGATAAGTATGCCCCCAATTCTGTCATCCACTGATAAAGATGTTGACTAGCACTGGGCCCAGGACAGAGTGCTGTGGGACTCCACTGGTCACTTCTCTCCAGGATGAAAAGGAGCCATTGTTGAGCAACCTTTGTGTTCGGCCAGTCAACCAATTACAAATCCATGTAACAGTTACTTTGTCAAGCCCACATTTCACTACATTTCACCCATTAAGCCCTATACAGCTAAGGTCAAGACCATTTGAATGACGAGCATGCCTGAGCTGAGATGCTCTATAAATAAATGTTTATTATTATTATTATTATTATTATTATTATTATTATTATTATTGGGAGAGGGATCTCTCTCAATTCCACCATCTTCACAGGCATATTTTGGAGATGGCCTTCTCCTTAGATGTTCCCAGACTCTGGAACTCCTTCCTGTAGAGGCTAGGATGGCTCTTTCTTTGCTGTCTCTTCAGCAAAAGATGAAGACCTTTTTATCTCAGCAAGTTTTTTGAAACTGATTGGTGTTTTTTTCTTTTTTAAAGAGGATTTTAATGGTACTGGTTTTATGATTAGTGTCCGGGAATGCTGCCAACACACACTCACACGGCTGATAAGAGCCTGCTCGGCAAAAGGAAACCATGCCGAGCTGCCAAGAAGCAGTTCCTCAAACAACAATGCCAAACGACATCCAAATAGAATAAGACACTAGCCAGTTCAAAGTTCAGGATTACAGAGAGCAATACTACCAGCCCAGTCCGAGGTCAAGAGTGCCAGAGAGTTGGTCAAAGTGTCTGGTCCGAGGTCAAGGATTCAAAGGCAGTCAAAGGTCTAGGAAGCCAGGAGTCAGATCCAGTAGTGTCCACTAATGAGAACAAATAGACTCTGTAAAGAGAGCTCAACGTCTGCCAGGTGTGTTATATCTAGCTCCCTTATCACAGCTGCTGAGTGGCTAATGAGTGTTTCTCAGCAAGCCTCTTGGAATGCTGAAGGCACACCCTTTCTGATCTCCTCTGGTTGAAGGTAGGAACCTCAGTGCTCTGCTCCTCTATGTCTCCCAAGTCTGGCACTTCTATTGGGGCAAAGCTGGACTGCTGAGCCCCAGGCTCCACTGGAGGAGATCCCACAGAACTAGGGTCTGGCTGAGCCAAATCCACTAGGGCTGGCAGAGCAGAGCTGACCTGGCAGGGCAGAACTGGGGCCTGGCACAGCCTCAGGTTCCTCCTGTACCTGAGGAGCCGAGTCCTCTTCGTCGTCCTCTGATTCCTCCTTGTGGCTGGCCATGACAAATACTTTTAAAGTAATATTTTAAATTGTTTTAACTTTGTTGTTAGTTTAATATTGTTTTAATCTCAACTTTTTTGTGTGTTTCCAATCTTATGTGTTTTATTGTGATTCTATTTTGTAAGCCACCTTGCATCCCAATTTGGGGGACATTTGGGGGAAAAGAAATCCTGCTGGGCCTCACATTAGATAGGGTGAAAAGCAGATCAATGGAAGTTCTGTCATCACTTTCACCATTCACAAAAATCTCACCATTCCCACAGGAATTGTTATCTTTTGCAAACTGCAAAAATATTCACTTCTCTTTCTTCCTTTCCAGTGATTTATGCTGGTGCTGGAAATGCAACACAGAAGAACACAGCTGTTTCAAGTATTCCATCTGTCACTACCCACACTGTAGTGCTTCGTATAAAGAGAATGACTCCAGAGCCATGGTATACTTTTGTATCTCAGAGCCCAGGCAAAGAAAAAGCTAAAGAGGGTGAAACAGTGGTCCTTGGATGCCACTTCCACAGTTCCCATAGCCCATCTTTGAAAAATGTAACGGTGAAGTGGTACAAGGAGGATGAAAAGGGGCAGTGGGACATCATGGAGAATAATGTCACTGTCATGGCAAATAACACACGAGTCTTCATGACAGGGAATTTATCTAAAGGTGATGCAACTTTGACTATAATAAATGTCACCACCAGTGATCATGGCACTTATTTCTGCCAGGTGATTCTTTCTACTGGGAAAGAAGTGACCGGTGATGGCACAAAGCTCAGGATCCAGAGAGCAATGGGTAATATTGTTTGTTTACTTGCTTGCTTGCTTCTTTTCTATACCAGTTTCTGCAAGAATAAAAGGGAAAGGAGAGAAAGCCATTTGGCCCACAACTGATCATTAACTGAGAAAACAGTACCTAATATTGTTCAGAAAAAAAAGCCAACTGATGCACAAGTCTTAATAAATATTGTTGTGTGCTTTAAAGTCATCTGCAACTTATGGCAGTCCTAAGGCAACCCCATCATGGAGTTTTCTTGGCACGTTTCTTCAGAGGGGGTTTACCACTGCCATCTTCTGTGACTGAGAAAGTGTGACTTGTTCATGGTCACCCAGTGGGTTTACATGGCCAAGCTGAGAATTCAGTCCCTGGTCTTCAGAGTCATAGTCCAATGCAGAAACCATTACACTGGCCAGCTGGCCAACTCTCTCTCTCTCTCTCTCTCTCTCTCTCTCTCTCCACACACACACACACACACACACACACACAACTTTTTAAATATATCATATGGATGCTTCCATCAGTGAACACTGTTTTCCTGCGAAATAAGAAATTGGTAAGGCTGCTAATAATCTTGATCAGATGTCTTTATTTCCACTCACAGAACCATAGTTCCTTCCAATCTCCATGGGAAAAGTATGATCATTAAATTGTCTAAGTTTGTGGTATAGATCTGTGCTATTTAGACACTTCTGTGTTTTATGCGTTGCTCAGTCTATTCTGAAGTGCTTGGGACTGTATAATTAAAGTGTACAAAACCCCTCAGGCCAATTACATGTTTCTGATTTTTCCAGTAAATTGGGCATTTACCTGCCTGCCATATTTGTTAAATACAGCCCTTCAAACACAGATTGATTCCAAGCAGGGTCACACCACATATGAATACCACTGGGTTTGTCATCACTTGACATTCAGTCCAAGATGTGAATCACATCTCTTTAAAAGTACTGTGCTGGAGATGATGTGGAAGTGATACGAAACTTCTGTCCCACAGATTATTAGTCTGTGATGATACAATCATTATTTTGAGTGCTGAGGCCACAGTCCACAAATGATGCACAGTGTGATGATCCCACCATGATCACACAACTAACCAGTACCTATGACAATCTCAACTCAAGTCCTTATCAGTCTTCTTAGGATGTACTATCAGCCAGGGTCTCCACTGAATCTCTTTCCTGTAAGTTTGATGTAAGAGTGTGTGGTTTTTTTTGGGGGGGGGGTTCTTTAGCCCTAACACCAGCTCTAGTGACCAGATGATAAGTATGGTTATGATGAATAATAACAAAAAATAATTTTAATAAGTACAACCTAAGATGTTACTTCACTCTTTATTCTCTAGCACATAAACACTTATTATTGCAGTTTTACCTTATTTTAATACATCACTAACAAATCTCAACTTAACCTATACAATCTCCTTTCATATTGGACTCTATCACATGGGAGGCAGGCAAGCATCATGAAAACGTGATTAA
This sequence comes from Sceloporus undulatus, assembly GCF_019175285.1. NCBI lineage: Eukaryota > Metazoa > Chordata > Lepidosauria > Squamata > Phrynosomatidae > Sceloporus > Sceloporus undulatus. Next base: position 41,855,654 of record NC_056524.1, read on the forward strand.
AACATGGTAGTAGTGCAATTGGGGGGAAGATTATCACACCCTATTTGTGTCTTGTGCGTAAACTGTAATGGACGCATCTTTCGGTAATAACGGAAACTACTGTTATTACCCAAAGATGCCATGTTTTAATCACATTTTCACGACGCTTGCCTCCTCCGTGTAATAGCGTCCCTAGTCTTTCCCCTTCCCTCTCTTCACTATCTTTATCCAGAATTTAATCCTATTTGACACTCTTATCCTCACATTTAAATCATTACAAGAGCACTTCCCACTCTATCCCAACCGTCATCCAAATTCAAATTCTCTTCATCCAACATTCAACATGTCACTCAATCTTCATTACGTACTCTTGACCATATTTATTGTCTCATAATACAATATAGAAACACCAATTATTTTTTATTAGTTATGTAAAATTACACATGCATGTGGGAACTTGCTCCAAAGCGCATATATCCTTTCAAAATGTGTAGCTTTGGATGCTGGTTTAAGAGTTAAGAACATAGTATACAAATGACAACGAAAGGATCTGTCTGTGGCTTAATAATTCAGTTGTCTTCTAGCTTTCAGTACTCTTTCTTCATTCAGATGATAATATTTGTGCATTGTTCTTTAGTTTTATTTATCTGATCTCTTCCTATATTGGTTCCATTTCTAATATGATTCTGAAGCAAAATTTTTGTGACAAAGGTGATTGTTTTGTTGGAACATTAGTCATTTCAAATGACTTGCAGAAATTGAAGATAAAAATAAACTTCTACTAAATTCAGTTGCTATGATTGCAGAGCTGGACCAAGACATTTTGCTGCTTGAGGAACACAGTTACCTTGCTGTTGTTGATAATTGCTGTTAAGACTGACTTCAATTTATGGTGAACCTATGAATGAGAGACTTGTTTTCAGATGTCCTTCTCAGGCCATGGCAAGTCAGAGCCATGGCCTCCATGACTGAATCTCTCTACCTGTGTGCACTTTTCTTCTTGTCCTACAACTTTCAGCTTTACATTTTTTCTAATGAGTCATACCCCAAGAATGACCATCTCAAGTTTATTTATCTCAGCTACTAGGAGGAGTTCAAGTGTGATCTGCTCTCAGACCTATTTATTGTCCTTTTGGCAGTCCATGGTATCCACATAACTCTCTTCCAGCATCACATTTCTTATGAGGTGATTCTCTTCCTATCAGCTCTCTTCACTGGCCAGGTTTCACATTCATTCATAGAAATTGAAAATACCGTGGCATGGACAATCCTGATTTTGATATTCTATTAGTATTAAAGATTGATGTGCTGTTGTATTTCTTGTAAGTCCTGAAAGTTCACTTTTCAATGAATACCAAAATACTAATTGTCATAGCCTAAGTTTATCATTTTTCTAAGGAGATATTTTTCATTGCCTAAGAAATGTTGATCTGAAAATAGTCTAGCACAAAGCTAAGAACCAATTGACTTTAATTCAATCTGTAACATGATCTATGCATATTCATTGAAAATTCCCAGTGCTACAGTGTGGCTCATTCCCAGGTACAGATGCATAGCATTACGGCATTTACGCTATTGCTACCATGAGGAATACACTATTATAAGACAAATTTTTTTAGGTTCTTCTTCCATCATATTGTCACATACTTCTGCTAAGCCTAAACACTGAATGAATGAAGTGTAGAGTAAAATCAGTGCAATGCTGCTACTTTAAACTTTGGTGACATCTGGTGGTTGCCAGGCACATACACCTCGGCTAAAATTTCCCCCCAGTTCAGCAAAGCCCTTAAGGAAGAAACTTCCTAAGAAGTGCTAAAGGTGTAGAGGTAATTTTGAGTCAAGCAAACCTATTTCTATTTCTTTTAAAGCCAAAAATTGAGCACAAGGCAGGATCAACACAATTTTTGAAGAAAACATTTTATATAACTTGATATTTAACTTTTCAGTTGCAATTGATTTATTGAAATGGTGTATATAACCCGAGATGAGCACTGCCTCCTACAGTCAGTTATAACTAGACATTCATGTCAAGAGACTATCTTAACCTTTTACCTTTATATCCTTGATAGAAAATAATTCATTTACCTGCTACACCAAGTAAAGCTTGCAATCTTAAATCTATGCACATATCCTTCAACTGTCTCAATTTGGCAAGGAAAGTCCCAATTCATTCAAGTTTTTTTTAACTGTTCCAGTTTCTCTCTGTTCCTCCCTCTTCCCTCTTTATCCTCAGCTTACTTCAGTTGCTGCTAACAAAGTTCAGAGTGCAGGAGTAGTTTGTACTCATTCAACTGAGGGAGTGGGAGGAAGAGAGGAGCAGAGGGTAGGAATCTTGTCCTTCTCAGGAAGCTCAGGCAAAAGCCAACTACTGATGCCTCTTCTAGCTCTTGTGTCCTTCCTCTTGAGAACTTAAGAATAGTACTAGATCAATAAGCAAGGGCAGGCCAGCTCTTCACAGACATGTTCACATAACCCCAAAAACCCACAAAAAACTCTGTGGGCTATACTTCTTATATTTTAGTGGGGGAAGAAGAGGAAGAAGAACTCAGTTTATTTCTTATGGCCTCTAGTTTACACTAATACTCCAATGTGAGGGAGTAAATAAATCTTCCCTGGAGGGAAAACTCCCAATTGACACTCTCAGAGAGCTCCAGGAGCAGCCGCCCAAAAGAACCCTGCTTTGCTTGAAATCATGCTTCAACACCCCCCCTGGTGTGCTTTTAAATCAGTTTTTGGCTAAAAATCAGGTCATTTGGGGAGGTCTTAGGGGGAAATTATCTTGGTCCCTAGTAAGAAAAAAAAACCTTTTAAAGAGGCTGTAGGGACAACAGGGATGTGAGAATTGCCTATATAAATCAATGAAGAAAATTCCAACATTAATTGGGCAACAGTGTTTCTCCTCAGATGACAATAAGAAGAGTTATTTCACTTTCTTATTTCTTAATAAGTACATAACTATTTTTAAAGTAACATTATCAATGAAGATTCCAAAGCAAAACAAAACAAAATGTAGGCCCGGTACAGACTGGGGCCGATTTTAGGACTCAGGAGAGCGGAGCGTCTGCATGCTCCCGAGCCCTACCACGTGCCACCGACACCATCTTGGTGTGCCCCTGTTCAGATGGGCATGCAACGATATTGTCTGCATGGTGTAGTGCCCAAACAGCACTGCACTGTGTGGATGTCATCAGCGTGTGCGAGCATGCCAATGGTGCCACGTGCATGCCCTAAAAAGAACCCGCCAGGAGCAGGTTCTTTTTAAGGCTCTCGGAGGCCACACCGTTTGGTTGCTGTGACCTCCGTCAGGGGTAAAAAGGGACGGCATCTCACTGCCCTTTTCTGGCCGTCTGTCGAGCCCCATAGTTTGTTGTCCAGTAAATATACAATGGGCCCTTGGTATCTGCTGGGGACCCTTGTGGATCCCAAAATCCATGGATATTCAAGTCCCATTAAATACAGTGGCATAGCCAAATTGTATCCCTTATATAAAATGGTGAAATCAAAGTTTGCTTTTTTGGAATTTATATTTTTTGAGAATATTTCAAGCCGTGGATGCTTGAATCTGTGGATAAAGGACATAAAACTGCTCTGCTGTCTGTAACACACAAAATTGTGTAGGTCAGGCTCTGAATAATGGTCAACAACTCTGTTCTTGTTCAAGTCATTTCCCACTTATGGAAACATAAAGGTGAGCATATCATGGGTTGTTTTGGCAGGATTTGCTCAGAAGGTGCTTGCCTTTGCTTTCTTCTGAGGCTGAGTGTGTGATTTGCCCAAGGTCGCTGCCATGTTATTAATTTCAAATTGCAGGTTAGATGGCAATCGAGGGAATTGTATGCAGTAACCACATGTAATCTATTGCTTTCATTGTTTCCAATTGGACTGAAAGTGCAGTATATGAGCAATCTTGCAGGTTAATTGCAAACTGAGGAGCTATTCTATTTCATTGTTATATTGCATGTCAGCAATAGAGCTTTGTAAATTACATCTTCAGATCTCCTCCAGGCCAAGAAAGCATGCAACAGCAAACAGAAGTCTTACGCACTACTGGCTTGCATACAAAGTATTTAATTGTGGAGGAATGAGTAAATCTGAACATCATGTGGTCTTGTAGGGATTGCTGGAATTCCCAACATCCCTCCCACTGGCTATTCTGGCTAAGTCTGCTGGTTAAGTAAGCTTTATGACACACACACACACACACCAATAATGAGATAAATTGTGCCCAGCACTTAAGATCCAAATGACAGTAGGAGCTTCTGTCTTTGAGGCTAACATTTGTCTTTTCAACATTGTTGGCCATGTTGCACTGAAAGTTTTTGTTGCTGTGTCTCACTTATGTACTCAGATTGAATGTGGTAGATTTCTGATGATTCTGAATTTCTCCATAGGACTGTTTGGAATAGAAGACTCCATTGGAACAATCATTGGAGTGCTGGCAGCTAGTATTGGAGGCTTGATTGTTCTGGTCATAGTTTTAACTCCTCATTTAAGGAAGTGTGTTCCATGTGCTAAAGCAACCCACCAAGGTACAGAGGCAATAGTGAAACATGGTCATTTCTTAACATTCTGCAGAGGTTGGTGAGACCTGACAAGCAGATTTGTGGCCCACCTAGTTTTAGTTTCCTGTTTAAATTATAGTCTATTCCCAAAGCACCATGACTAAAAAGATTGAAGAGAGAGACAATTCCCAAAACACCCCATAACTAATGGAAATCTTTTGTGCATTATTTTCTGAAGATGTTTTCCCCAGCTAAAATGTCCCTTAATACATTGTTCTTTTCCATAAAGCAATTGTACAGATTTATGCATGCAAAATTTCTGCTCTATTAGTTCAAATAGAGCATGCAATGGTACCTGGTGGCTTCCATGGCAGTGAGGAATGAATCCATTCCAAATTTAATCTAAATTTGAAAATAATTATGCAAAATCCTCAACATATTTTGAGGACAGCTCATTTGCCGTTCACATTAAAGCTCAGAGTGGATTTACCATCTGCTAACATGGAAGCCACCAACTACTATTGACAGAAAGTTGCCTTATACCAGATCAGAATCTTTGGCTGCATCCGTACTGCAGAAATAATCTAGTTTTACACCGCTTTAACTACCATGTACACGTTCTTTCATACTACCTACTCTCTGATTATCATTAGTTTTTTAAAGTATAGAGCCCAAGTACTGAAATTAGGATATTCTGCATGCAAAGGATATATGCTGTGTCTCAGCTATGGTTTCTCCCATTTCCTCTGAGCTAAATAATATTGAACTATCTAATTATTGGCGTGGTACAAATGGACCCCAAAGGCCAGGCTGGGGCCACCTTTCATTGCTGTGCAGCAGTGCTGCAGCAACCAAATTGTGTGGTGCTGCTGCACCGCAAAAAAGGAGCACTAAAAAGTGTCTCCTTTTTACGCTGCCGCAAGCAGCCTGCAATGTCACAAACACATCGCTGCTGCACTGCTCCATTTGGATGCAGCGCAGCAGCGATTTCATCACTACGCGTGCCGTCTATACAGTGCTATGCAGCGATGGTGCCCTAGTCATGTGCTAGGGTTGTGGGGCATGTGGACTCTCCGTCCCGAGGAAACCCTGGCACGTGATGAGGGCGTCATTCAGGGCCTGTTTGTACTGGGCCTATAATGGCTATCATTGAAGACATCATTCTTTATCTAGGAATCCAAGAAAAGCATTCACAGAACAATGAGATGGAACTGTATGGCACCTGTTAAAATGGTTTATTTACATTACTGCAACAGTCTTCACTCAATTCTTTTAAAAAGGGCAGATTAAAAGATCATAAAAGGTCTCCTTCTAGGTACAGAATAGAACAAGGCCAATGTAAATATAGAAAATATGAACAGTCCAACCCAAAGTTTGGCATCACCAATCTGTAGTGGAGCCAAAGAATTTGGGAGGTGTTTACATAGCTGAAGCACATTTACTGCGCTAGCTGAGGTTGTAGAAATACTATGCCAACAGTACATGTACTTATGAAAATATATTTGTAAAATATTTAGTTATAATAATCCCGCCCTCACTTCACTGTTTATTTACATTCTTCTTTCTCTTCCTCCTCAGCATAATTTGGGAACATGATTGAAGAAAACACCACGTGTGCCATGAACTGTACAGTTGTCTGAATGTAACCCAAAGTATCCATTGTTCAAGCATTTTCTATGTTTTATTTCTAAAGGTGTAATAAAAATGTTTGTTTAATCATCCTTTAGACCAAGTGCCTCGGATTATTTTAAGGAGATTACACTTAGGCTGTATCTACATTGCAGAATTAATGCAGTTCGACACTGCTTTAACTGCTATGGCTCAATGCTATAGAATTCTGGGATTTGTAGGTTTGTGAGATATTTCGCCCTGTCAGAGAGCTCTGATGCCACAACAAAGCAGAAAGCACAAACCCCAGGATGCCAAAGGATGGAGGCATGACAGTTAAAGTGGTGTCAAACTGCATTAATTCTGCAGAGTGGCAGCAGCCCTAGTCACAAAATAAGCACAGTTTAAGCCTCTGGTATAATACCCATGGTATATATAAATATTACATATAACAGACTGTAGAAGATAAATCCAATTGTATTTGTACTATATGCCTTCGAAACATTCATCTGGAACACTGTGAGAAGTGAATAGCTTAGGAAAAGAGAATAAATGTGGAAAATAGGGGAAAGATCCCACCCACCATATTTTCACATCACAGTCTCCAGAGATTGCATTTCTGACTGAATTTGTGATGTGGGTTTTATTACACATGTGTGAGAGTACTATCAAGCTTTGCCCCAACTAAAAACACAACAGTAAACAAATTCTTGCTCTTTCATAGCAACCCAAACTGTTACTTTGCTGAGTGCCAGTCCTAGGTATCGCCAAGCTCACACGGCAATGGCACCAGTGCTTGTTATTTGCCAGACTAAGGTGGACTGAAAGGAACTATGGAAAGCAGTTATGAACTATACCTAAATAACATGCCAGCCACACATACTTTGGAGCCTTCAGCTTTTCGCTATGGCCATTTAGCATCTAGATTGTCTTTGATTATATTAATTATGTTGTTTATATTATATTAATTATATAATTATATTAATTATGCCAGCATCTGTGGCTGGCATCTTCAGAGAATGCTTTTTCAGAGCATTCTCTGAAGATGCCAGCAACACATGTGGGCGAAACGTCAGGAAGAAAATCTTCTAGAACATGGCCACATAGCCCGAAAAACCCACAAAAAACTAATTATGTTGTTACTTGTTAGCCACCTTGAGTGTTTTTTTTAAAAGGCAGAATAGAAATGGAATTTAAAAAAAAATTAAATTGAGAGGGCCATCCCATATAGAGATTTTGAACATATAAACTTATCCAAATTCTATGCTCTTTACTCCAAGCCTCTGACTTCATTGAGGAAGCTATTACAGAAATTGCTCTCATGCCAGGCAAGGGTTCTGAGGAAGATGTCCACTCAATCCTACGGTTCCTAGTACTGTATGCTGTCCCAAGGTCTATAAGACTGCTCTCTTTGGGGAAGTGAATTCACAACCAGCCACAATATCTAGCCACATGCCACAGATCAATTCAGTAGTTCTTGTTGTAAAGCTGCACCTCATACTCCTCATCCATGCAAGCAAGATGTGAGTGCCATGAGAAAGAATTGTAATTTTACATGTTTTCATAATGTATTTCTGTGTGTGTGGTGTTCTCTGCACATCCCAAACAAATGCTTTGCCTCTGACCAACTAAATGCACCTCAGTTATGTAAGCTATGTGTACCACCATTAAAAAAAATTTTTTTTGTGTACTACACATTTTGTAAATCAACAGAGAGAAGATCATGATTTGATCTTTGATTTTAAGAGTTGAGAAGATAACATACATAGTTTGGAAGAGACTATCTTCATTTAACTAGCTGATTCTTGTCCAAATTATTAGAAAGCTTAAAGTTAAGAGAAAAATAAAATGTTTCATTTAAAAAACACTCTCAGTGCCTTTTACTCCTATAGCCACAGACAGGATAAACGTGGCCACACAAAATATTTGGCCAAAAGGTATAGTGCTGGTTAAAGCGTGCAGACCTCCAGCATTTGGCTGCTTCCTTGTCACACTGGCAGATTATTTTTTGGCATCTGTCTAGGGTTGAATCTGAAAAAGAGGAAGACAGGGTGAATAGTTAAAGGGGAATAGAACATTAAAGTAGCTAACCTGAGATCTTTGGCCAAAGGGTGGGATATAAACATTTTAATAAAATAATATAATAAAAATAAGAAATAGCTAAGCAAACAATGTGTATTTATTCCGGCCATTTGTTATTCAGAATGACCATGGTTGGTTGCATCTGTCATGACTGGTCTGAAATACAAGAAACAGTTCTTAAAGTTCAAGCTTTATTTATGTATCAGCATAAGTGAAACACCATCATAGTCTATATGAACTGTTGTTTGCTACTGTGGAAACTCCTATGTTCAAGCAAATGTTTCCTCTTGGTCTGTACAAGTCAAATTCATTGTACAGAATGAAAAAAGCCATTTAGAAGAAGGTGGAGACAGAGCAGGTAAGGGAGGAATAATCCCTCCACCTTTATCTTTCAAATTAAAAGAAATAACTATAATCCTAATTATCAGGAAGTAGGAAAAAGTAACCACAACAAATATTCTTGAAAAGCACTGACTTTAAAAAAGAACTCTGCACATTTATTTGTATAAATGTTTATATTTTAAAGGTTTGTGTCATGTTTTTCTTGTAGTTCTACCAAATCAGGATATGGAGCAGTTCCAACCCAAGTTCTAGATTTGGTTCTTCATAAACTAGACCTGAACAGCAGTTATGAATGTAGATCTTGGAATACTTCACAGTCCTTGAATTTTTTGTTTAGTAGTACTTATTTAAATTATTTTAATGACTTAAACAGCAACATCATCTGCTTAGACCACTGCAAAGCATTCTCCTGAATCTCCAAAGACACACAGTGCCTCTCTGAGAATTAAGTCAAATACACCCCATTCAAAGCATTTGCACATATTTATGCCCCCAATCTCTGAACTGTCCCCGCCCATAAAAAGTGATTAAATGCAATGAAATTAAAGTTGTTCCCTTACCACATACCACGGTATTGTCCTTACAGGTCCATTTATATCTGCGTAGTATGGGATTACAGCCTTGTTGCTGTGCAAAGCCATAACAGCAGTCATGGGTATGGCAGCACCTTTCAGCAAGAGAAATTGATTTGCATGTGTTATACTTTGTGAGGACTGCTTAAGGACATATTCAAAATAAAGCTATAGGCAATGCAGAAATAAATTTAGTTGAAACATTAAACATATTAAAATTTAAAATTAAATAAATTTAGCTGAAATTTTAAATTCTACCCAGGATATGCCAGCACTCTGTTAAATGCTTTTATTGGCACCAGGAAGCTTTTGTGGGTTTTAAAAGCACATAATAAGTTCTCTGGAAAAAAATAATAATTAGCTATGCATAGCCACAAGGGTTTGAAAGATGCAAATACACACCCACTACTACAGATGGTGAAGTTAGTGAAGCAAGAATTAAATGGAATGAAATTAATCCCTAATGAAATTCAAGTAGTTGCAAATCAAAGTTAAACAAGGCCACACAATAATATGCCTCTTCTCCTACTGTATTCTCTCAATTTAGCAACATGGTAATGTCATCCAACATAAAAAAGATCAGGTGTTTCTAATCTGATCACATTGCCTACCATTTTCACTCCTCACCACTGTGGACTTGCTGCTGGTTTTAAAGTTTGGTGATGTTCTTTTTTTTTTTAACTACAAGTCTCAGAATCCTGAGCTGGGGCATTGCTCTAGTCCAGAAAAGTACATTTGCCAAGCTCTTGATTGGTTTGGGTTTCTATAATGTATTCTCTTGCAGCTGCTCTTCTGCACAAATTACCGGACATATTCAACTATAAATTAGTCTCATGTATAAACTGAAGGCAACTTTTGGGTCCAGAATTGTGGATTTTGATATTACCCATGAATAGGTCAAGGGTAAAATTTAGAGGCATGTAACAAAGGTTCATAGAATCACAGGAGCTTATCGCATAGGGCTGCAGGAACGCAGCTAGCATGGAATGAAAGGGGGCATGATGGGAATGGAATGGGGAAAGGACGCATTTTACTGCACACCAGAACACCACCAACACTGCCAGAAGTCCCTGTTCCATTCCCCATCTGTCCCAGAGGAGGCGATTTTCAAGAACTGTTCTGAACAGTTCTTGAAAATCACCTCCTCTGGGATGGATGGGGAATGGAACGGAACGTGGATGTCTGGTGGAGTCAGCGGCATTCCACCGTACAGTAAAATGCGTCCTTTCCCCGTTCCGTTCCCATCACACCCCCTTTCGTTCTGTGCTGGCTCCGTTCCTGCAGCCCCGTACAATAAGCTCCATAGAGTTGGAAGAGACTTCAAGGGAAAACCAAAGCATCCCCGACAAATGGCCATCCAGCCTCTGTTTAAAAACCTCCAAAGAAGGAGACTCCGCCACACTCTGAGCAAGTGTGTTCCACTGTGGAACGGCTCTTACTGTCAGGAAGTTCCTCCTAACGTTGAGACGGAATCTCTTTTCCTGGAGCTTCCATCCATTGTTCCGGGTCCTATTCTCTGCAGCAATAGAAAACAAGCTTGCTTCATCCTCAATATGACACCCCTTCAAATACTTAAACAGGGCTATCATATCACCTCTTAACCATCTCTTCTCCAGGCTAAACATACCCAGATATAAAGGATGAAGCTAAGGAATACAATGCCAAAGAACATACAAAATTCTGGCAGGCATAATTGTTTGTGCTCACCCTAATGGCTTGATGGATGAGGAAGAAACTATAGTAAATGGCAACTGTGCAGTTTGTGTAGGAGGCTACCAGGCATGAGTGGGACTAAGAAAAGGTGCACATGTCAAAAGGATATAAAGGCAAAGCAAAAAAAAAAATAAAAAAAATAAAAAAAAATGGCCACTGCATTAGCAGTGGTTACAGCCTTTAAAGTTAAAGTGGTAACTTTCCCTAATTTTAATCCAGAAAGGCTGAAATAGACAAATGTCTTAGTCATAGCCTTCAAAGCCTGATTCCACTTGGCACTACTTTGAGGGGGAGTGCCAAAGAGCTGCCACTGCTGCCATTTTCCCACCTAGACATTGAAAAAAGTCAGAAGTGGTACCATGGTGGAGAAAGTAGAGGGTGTGTGTGCTTCTTTTAGGTGCTCCTGGGAAGAACTAAGCTCTCATTTTCCACCTCTCTAGTCAGAGAAGGGAATGGGTCCTTTTTCTGATAAGATTTAAACTACAGTACAGTCCACCCTCCGCATACGCACTCTTGCCTTATATGGATTCCAGCTTACGCAGTGAGAGGCGAGTGACAAAAATGGCATGCTGCCATTCAATTAAATGGGACTCGAGCATATGCAAAATTTGCCTTATATGGGGTGGTGGTGGTCCAGAACGGATTCCCTGCATATGGCAAGGGCGGACTGTACTTACATTGACCTGTGGATATGTTGACACAGGCTTTTGGGATCAATTTATCAACTTATACATGATCATATACAGTAATCCTGACATCATTTAAAAGTTTTAAAATAAAGTGGGAATCCAGTTGGAGAAGTAAATAGAGATATGACACTTCATAATACAACTGTTCTTACCAGTCTGTTTCATCCTTGGGCCATCCTCTTCCTCCCAAGCCACAGTAGCATCCATAACCTAGATACATCAAAGGAAACTGGTTCGTGCCACACTGTAAGGCTCCAGACAATTCAAGGAGTCCTCTTTTGTGTAAAGAATGGGTCTTTCCAAGAACACCATTCCAAACTGTAAAGACAGGGACATGATTTTACTGCATTTTAAATAAAGCTGTTACAACAAAATCCTTGCTTAAACTTTTATTTATTTTTTTGCACTTTCCAGTTTCAGTTCCAAACTGATTCATATATTATGGCACACTCAGAAGCCACATTCAGTCCAAGAAAAATTCTTAGGTTCATGTATCCTCCTATCCAGTCCTTTTTTCTTCTTGAACAAACTTGAATAGCAATTCAAAAGCTATCACTTTTATTCTTGCTAAAACACAACTTATTGGCTGAATCAATACATCATGGTTAATGTGAACTATAACTTCAAACAAACAAATCTGAAACCATGGCTTAATGTGTTTCTGACTATAACTTCCTGGTACAACTATGTGTTTTTTAAACAACAGGGCTACTCAAACATAAAAATATGGTGCTACTCATTATTATTGCATCTGCCTGAAATATCTGTGTGTATGATTTTGATTTTTCTCACCAGCTCTTAAGCTTTCCAGTCAATATGCTTAAAGCAGACAAAAAGAAAGATGGCCTGTGGCTGACTGAACTCTTATTTGAAGTTCAAATAGTCACATCTGATCATTAGTATCAAACCAAACCCCCAAAACTCTTTTATGTTAATACAGCTAACCACACATTGCTAAGAATAAAGAAAATATGGAGATGCTTTTCTAATGCAAACAAGCATTCTGGCCAAGAATTGCTTCATAACCTTCTGTGAAAATGTTCTTAGAACCCAAGGATAAAGACTTAACAGTTCTGCTTATCCTTATAACTTGCACCACTAAAAAGGGAGGGATCCAAGAATGGATTCATCTAAGTCTTTTAAAATAAGGGGAAAATAAAGACCTTTTATGTGGGTCAAGAATAGTCTCTTCGACACACCCTCAAATCTACAGTGCAGTGTAGTTATCTGTAGAACTATTTTGCAATTTTTAAAGATTTTTGCCATCCTGGAGGAAAGCAGAGGGGTGGCCAACCTAGCATCCCATGGAAAGTTGTTCCATAGTGTGGGAGCTGTGATCAAGGATTCCTCTTTCATGATGCACCTGAGAGAAAGTCTTTTCTCAGAGCCCTGAACTGGCTTACATGGTGCAATACAGTCTTGCAGATAGCCTGAACCCAAGCCATACATGGATTTACAGTTCATCATCAGGACTTTGAATTTTGCCTGAAAATGGTAATTTATTGTTATTTCATTTTTTATTTATATTTATATTTTTACATTTTATATTCTGCTTCTTTCCTGACATGGGATTGAAGGAAGCTCACGTCATAAATCAGAGCAAGTCATATCTAAAAAAATCCTACAGATGAAAAAGTTAAAAAATCTGTACTTTAAGATCATGTAAAAGCATTTCAAAACACGAGAATAACTAGTGAAGGGTTTCTGATTTCTTACATTTCTTGGGATTCAGGATCAGAAACATACCTAAAATATTATTAATTATATTAAAATCATTGCTATTATAATCTCCACTTCCTAAAATATTTTAATTCAATTTACTTACAGTTTTTCCTTTGATTTAGAGGCATGTATTTGGTTCTTGCTAATCAGAAAAAAAGGCATTCCTCAACTGCGACAGGACGTAAATCTTTGTAGCCCAAAGGCATATAGTTAAAGCATTTTGCTCAAGACAAAACTCAACAAACAGGCTTGACAGACAAAAGTGTGTCTCCTTGGAAAGCTGGAAAAAGTGACAATCGCTTTAATAGGGGCAGGGGGTTCAAAACAAAAAGGAAAGTTGCAACTGAAGATCACTGTTTTAATACAGGCTTGCTGTTGTTTTCGGGAAATTCCTTGGGAATCAGATAACCATTTCTGAAAAAGTAACAGTTCCTCTGTACAACACAGTGTTCAAACTGATTTAAAAAAAAACAAAACTAATGAGACATAACAAATAGCAATATTGTTAAAAATAAAGAGCAGTAACAGTAATGTCTGCACCTTAACCGGCAGGTATATCAGACTGTCAGGGTCAGACATTTCAACACCCTAACACAAAAAGTATATGCTTCAGTAATAATAAAAGTAATTGAGAAAGGGCTCCAGATTTGTGGTCCAAAGTTAAGGAAGAAAAGCAAAAACTAGAAAACCCTTGCTGAAGGACACTGCATACAAGAACAAACAGTATTAACCTTCGAGATGATGTACAGTAAGCAAAGTTTTAACAATGCACACACCAAAATACATTTGTAAGATTATAAATTATATGCCACATATCTCAGTACTGGAAGAATTTCCAGGAGGGAAAGCTATGAAATTTCAACCCAACCCATCCCCAGCTCATTCCTACCATAACAGTATAAAAGTATACTCTGTGTGTGTGTGCGCGCGCGCACGTGCGCACACTGTGTGCCTTCAAGTCATTTCTGGACCATGAGGTGGACTTATCACAGAGTTTTCTTGGCAAGTAGTCACAAAATAAATTTGTTGCTATAGAAAGGGCAGACCTTTCTCCAAATAACCGTCCCATTGAATTATTCATTCTAGGTTGAACAGCCAAGACGCTGTGACTGAGAAAATTTTACTAAACTTAAGAAAGTACAGAAGGCCCTGTGTCTTCTACTAGCTAGGCAGATTGCTAAAAATTGTGACATAACAAAAATGCGCCATGCAATTAGAGTGTGTGACATGGGCACTTATAACCTCAAGTTTTCTGGTGTTGTGGCATCTATCTGGGCAGACATTAAGCCCCAGTAAATAACGCAAGAGCCCTAAAATAGGTTAAATGCTTTGCAATAACAACTTCATTTGAAAAAGATCTGCTATGTGCCAGCTTCTGCTATGAAAACCAACTTCCTTATTAGAAGCAGAAATGGGGAAAGTTCCTTTTTTGGACTACCACGCCTAGAATCTGTAGAGAAGGCAACTGTTATGTGCTTATGCGTATATTTTCTGTCCTTGCTGGTACAGATGAGTTTTGAGTATCCACTCAAAACATCACTGTTTAAAGGACAGAAACAGAAAAACCAATATTTAGAAATAGAACAAAAGCAATCATTCAAATATGAGAACTGCATTCTGTCAAAATGCCAGAGTACCCAAGGCTAAGCCATTCCACTGACCTAATTTTACTGAAGGCAATTTAAGAGTCTAGGAATGGTGTGAACTCCATTGCCGGGTCCTTTACAAATGCCACTAAACTAAAATAAGGTTACGTCACATGCCACTTTGAAAGTTTTAAGATATATGTTGTGCTTATGCATCTTTCAAACACAATGGAACATGTCTGGTTTTCTGTACATGCTCACACACTACACAGTTAACATGCAAAAAAATAATAATCAGTAGCTAGATGCTTAAAGTTATATGATAATAATGTGAAAGACATAAGCTTACTCACCTGTCCAAGTGTGGTTTGCTTTTGCTGAACAAAATTTTGTAAGGATCAGTTATGGATCCACTGCATTAGGTGGGAGAAAATAGGAGAAGAGTGCAAAGGGGAAGGTATTTTGATGAAGTCAGTTACTACATCATTTCAGATATCTAATTTTTACTCACCTGCCTGAAACAGCAGCAGCGTTGCCAGTTGGGCTTCCATTTGGAGGTCAATTCAGTACGACCCCCACCCTGTCTCTGGCACACTCATAGCCTGACTGTCTAGGTTCTTCCTGTAGTTCTGTCAAACTAAGCCAAGGAGTGGGTGTGTATAAACAGTCTTACCAGGCTGCTCCTCTACAGTCTACTCTCAGAGCTAAATATATGAGTATATAGTTAAAGGTGAGACACTTCCTTCTGTGCTGCCAAGTGCCCACTGTTCAGAAACAGAGGGAAGGCCCAGTTCTCTGAGGCTGCTCCTGCCAATAAGGCTCAGTGCTTCTATGTGCACGTTTTTCCTTTTTGGGAGGGGCTGTTAGAAAGGAATTAGACTGAAAAGATCTCTCTGACAGGTTTAGATACTACAGCCACTAAGCCAGAGTTCCTTTCTTAAGCTGTTTGCTTAAAGCCCCCAATTGACCCCTCCAGGGTTGTTTCACTGCTCTCTCTGTTGCAGCCTAACAACTACAACTGAGATTTGAGTTTATAGGACTGGGGGGAAAAATTAAGTTAAAAAAGTCAAACAACTAAACTCAGAAAAGCACCTCCTTCCTCCAAATACCTGAGTTTAGCAAACTTCTTAAAGTTATGTAAGTGATCCAAACAGTTTAGTAAATGCTCACTGCTCTCTTTTTTGGTCTTGACCTTGTTAAACATTAAGTCAGCTTTCCCTGATCTAGTGCCTGCCAGATGATGGACTATAATTCCCATTGCCCTCAGTCAGTCTGGCCATTAACCTTAGCTAACACATCTGGAAGTCACCAGTTTAGAGAAAACCTGTAATTACCAATTTTGTATCAATAATCATAAAGATGGATTTAAAAGACAAGTCTCAATCCAGTAAAGTTGGACCTATCTGTGGCTTGTTTTGCTAGATTGGGATTTTTCACATTAATCAGATGAGAAAGCAGTATTTATAGGCTGTAAAGTCTATTTGGATGTGAAGTACTAAATGGAATTTCCAGCTACAGAAAACAAATCTTCCAGTAGAACAGGTAGATATGACTGTTAACCATGGGAGCTCATGCCAACATTTAAGGTCAGAGACAGTGGGAGTCTGTTAAATATGGAAGAGAGAGAGAAAAGAAAAAGGAATTGGTCATTACTTTCACACACAGCTTATACAACTCCAGAAATACCTGACTGTTCAGTTGAAAGGTGGCTATTCGACTAGATGGCGTTATTTAATCTACCGTACTTTCAAAGTGTGCCGTTCTAGTACCACTTGCAGCAAAGAGATCAATATGCACCTCCATCTAACAGTTGGGTCCATTTATCATATGTTTGTTATCTCTAAATCATTTCTTTAAGACTTATTCATCCATTAGAATCTTTACTTTATAAAATGTTTTTGTAATGCTGATGGAATGCTTATATCAGCTACAATATACAGTTTTAAAATTGGCATCTTGCTGCCCGCTGTCTTGCTTTAGCAAAATTCACATACGGCACAAATTGTGTAATTATATTTTTGGGGAAGAACGGCAGGGCACAGATTAAATAAATAAATAGGGCTTTCATTGCCACATGTGAAAAAAGTCAAAATGTAATTTGGCATCTTAAAATACTACTATATGACCCTTCATGAGCCAGAGCCTGCTTTAGTTGTACAGTAGTTACCTCCTGTGGACACTTTAATTATAGGTTTTGTCAGAACACACCTCAATTATAGTAAGATTACATTTTTCCCATCTTGTGGAGCATACAAGTGATTGGAGTGAGTACTCTAATTCATGACAGATATTGTGCAAATAGAACAAGAAACTGGTAGCTGTCTGGATGTACTAATATAACACTAGGAGAATTTTATTTTCTTTTGGACTATAATACCCAGAATCCATTCACTGGTATGGATATTGCTTTGGGGATTCTGACGTCCATACACCAAAAAGATAACTTTTTCAGCTTCTGATTATACCATAGTAATAGGATATAATTTTTATTTTTACTGTGTTAAAAATGCAAGAATCAGAGTCTGAAGACTGCTTATATATAGCGTCAGAAACTGTACAGACCCATAGTGCATTCCTGCTCCTCACTGTTGTTAGTGGCCAGCATAGTGGTGGGGAATTTGTTGCTCCCCAAATACTGTTGGATGTCAATTCCACAGGCAGAATACAGTCTGATCCCTATATGCACAGGAAATACATTCTCAGACTTACCACAGATAGTCTCAAGGGTGCTACAAGATCTCTCTGCATACTGATTACAGCCTTGTTCCCACTGCGTTTAAATCGGGATTGGAATCCGGGTTAAAGGGGCATGGTTCCTACTGAATCTGATTTTAGAAATCGATTCAGAAGGGGGGGGGGGCATGATTTCTGTCCTTTTTTTGCCCGTGTCAAAAAGATGCTGGGTTTTTGCAGTGTTTTGGGGCTGAATTGATTTATTTTCAAATATATCGATTCAGTCCAAGTGGGAACCAGGCGGATTCAAATCAGATTCAAATCCACCCAGATTCCCACTGGGTGGGCAGCCTGTCCTGTCCCATCACTGGCCTCTCCAGGCCCCCAAATTCCCAACCCAACCTCCTTAGAATCATAGAATCATAGAGTTGGAAGAGACTGCACAGGCCATCCAGTCCAACCCCCTGCCATGCAGGAAATCCAATCAAAGCATCCCCAATAGATGGCCATCTAGCCTCTGCTTAAAGACCTCCAAGGAAGGAGACTCCACTACACTCTGAGGAAGGAGTGTGTTCCACTGTCGAACAGCCCTTACTGTAAGGAAGTTCCTCCTAATGTTGAGGTGGAATCTCTTTTCCTGTAGCTTGCATCCATTGTTCCGGGTCCTGTTCCCTGGAGCAGCAGAAAACAAGGTTGCTCCCTCCTTACCGCCTTCTTTGGCTGCTGACTGGCTTCTTTGTGCCTTTTTTTAAATTTCCCGCAGCCGGGCAGGCCGGAAGGAGGTCACAGAGAAGTCAGAAGCCTTGTGACTTCCTTCCCAGCTTTCCTCCAGCTTCTCAGTGACCTTCTTCCGGCCTCCCCGGCCGCGGGAAATTTAAAAAAAGGTGCACGGAAGCCTGTGAGTGGCCAAAGAAGCCGGTAAGGAGGCTGGGCCCGGGATTTTGGGGCCTAGAGAGGCCAGAAATGGCCGTGCCAATAAGCTGTCCCCTGCCACTTTCCGATTCCTGGGCTGATTCCTGATACCAGCACAAACATAGTGGAAACAATGTTTTTTCAGAAATGGTTTCTGGAATCAGTTCAGGAAACGGATTTTCCAATAAGTAAGAATGGTCCCACAGACTAACATGGCTGTATCATTGAATTAATATCTATCTGTGTATCATCCAAAATCAAGAGCAATAGAAATTATAAAGAAATGTTAATAATTAAGGCTAGCTGAGCTTAAGGGAAAAGATTGGGCAACAAGAGCAAAAGGTAATCAAAAAGTTTAAAATAAGTACAGGAAATCTTTACACCTTCAGGGGATTGTACCTACAGTTCCCATCAGCACAAATCAGTAAGGTCAATAGTAATGGATTGTGGAAACGAGAGCCCAAAACCATGGGAAGGTAAAAGTCCCACACCTGGCTGCTGTCACACTGCAGAATTAATGCAATGTGATAACACTTTAATTGTCATGGTTCCATCCTATGGAATTCTGGGAATTCTAGTTTATCGTGGCAGCAGAGTCTCTGACAGAGAAAATTAAAGATCTCACAAAACAACAAATCTATTAATTTCATAGCATTGAGTCATGGCAGTTAAAGTGGTGTCAAACTACATTAATTCTACAGTGTAGATGCATCCGCTGTCTTGAAGGAGTTGGATGTAGTAAGAAAATAGTTGGGGTAAAAAGAGAACAGTAAAGGAAATCAAGTGGGCAGAATTATATTTAAGAAGGTGTAGATTGAGCTGAAGGGACTAAGAGTGTGATTTTTTGAGTAGAGCAGATGGAGCAGCAAGTTGATAGGCAGATAGAAGAAAGTGAGGAAGAGGCAAACAGGCATGCCCTGGGTTAAGGGTACTTACCATAGGGATCTTCCTCTTTCTTTGCTTTGAAATGCTTTGAAGCTACCAAGAAAAAGTAGGTGGTTTCCTAGCAACACCTGTATGCATTCTCTGCCCTCTGTTCTCCATGGGAATGGACTGATAGTAAGTTCAAAGACAGCCTTGGAAACACAAGAGGATGAATTGTACTCTAGCATGATAGAAACCATAGTGGTATAAAAGGCAGTGGAGTCAGTAGGCTTGGTGTCACCCAGTGCAATAACTCATGGTGTCACCCCCCCTGCATTGACCTCCTCCCATACTCCACCGTACAGAATCCTTAGTAATGTTTTATTATTATTATTATTATTATTATTATTATTATTTATATAGCACCATAGGCTTTACATAGCGCTTTACAAAGGAGGAAAACAACAATCCAAAAATAAAAACAAAGCCTGCCTACGGCACACAATCTAAAACGACAAGCAGGATTATAAAATTATTAAAATATTACTATAACAAGGTTAAAACAATACTATAAAATGTAAATTAATACAAATAATATGAACATAAAATCAAGATGAAAGTTGGAAGGCTTCCCTGAATAGAATAGTCTTTAGTTTAGACTTAAAGTAATCTAGAGATGTGGTGGTCCGCAAGTTCATGGGAAGGCGATTCCAAAAATAGGGGGCAGCATGGGAGAAGAGGTGTATCCAAGTAGAGGCAGACGAAATCCTTGGCTGAATCAGCTGCACCGAATCACTAGAGCACAGAGAGCAAACAGGAAGATAGGGGGAAACAAGTGCTGACAAGTAGGTGGGGGCCAATCCATGAAGGGCTTTAAAGTTAGTAATAACAACAGTGTACTGATGTTATTCATTAATCGTAATTCCTGTATATTACTGAATATAATGGTAATAGTTGTGACATACCACATATAGTTGTCAACCTCATATATAAACTGAGGGCAGATTTTGGGACCAAAATTATGAATTTTTATATGAACCATGGCTAAGTCGAGGGTAAAATTTAGGGGCATGTAATAAAGGGTATAAAGCACAAAGCAAAGGAAAACAATGCCAAGGAACTTATAAAATTCCAGCAAGCATAACTATTTGTGCTCATACCATCATGGCTGGTTGGCTGGCTGGCTGAAAGAATAGAAGGGGATCAGTGCTTCCAGGGCAGATTAAACTCTTGCCTTTCACCGTGTGTCTGTGTGTGTCTGTGTGTAGGGAGGGAGAGGAGGTGGCATAGTCTTACCTTTCCCAGTCTGTTCAGGCAGAAACAATCTGGCGTCTCTCTTAGCTTGTGTGTTCTCCCTCATTTATAACTTCTCCTGTTTTAGCCACACTCTGATGTTGCTTGGACACACGTCACCATTTTCATCTATGAAACATTGGAGGGTATGGTCAGAGCTGGCTTGTTGTAGATGTCACGAAATCAATAGGGCTATCTAGATGGACATTTCACCTTGATCTTGGGGTGATTGTGTATGAATATTGTCAGTTCCTTTAATAAAGCTACACAATACACAGGTTGTACTTTTTTCTCTGAGTGAAAAGGTCTTCTTTGGTGACTTTTCATCCTGAATCCTCCTCCCTCCACTCTAAACAGAAATGATCAATTTGGGATGATTAGTTGCCTTCCCACATCTGTTCCTTTGCCACAGTATTTTTTTTCCCTTCGGGAGAGGTGTGCGCCAAGTAATGTTATGATTATGGGCATCTTCTTTCTTTTATGGACCCACATTGGCAGCCAATAAAAATAATGTTAGCCACAATTTCTACCTAATTCCCTAAAGCAGAAAGGTGTCCCTGAGTCCTTCCAAGCAAAAACTATATATTAAAAACTGACAGCATGAGGCAATGGGATTAGGACACAGTTAGGGACAGAACGTACCCTGTGTAGTTGGAGGTTGTTTTTTCATAAGAAAACTCAATAGTGTTAAATGCAAAATTCCACATTTAAGCCACAAAAACCAAATGGGGAAAACATGGCTCAGCAGTAGTACATGAAAAAAGGATTTGGGCTTATTGTTGATCATAAATGGAACATGAGATAGCAATATGATGCTGCAGCAAAAAAGGGGAATGCTGTTTTGGTCTTCATGAATAGAAACACAAGGGCTTGACAGATGGGCAACCTGCAACCGTCAGTTTTTGCCCATGATTGTTGCTGCAGTGACCAGATGTCAAAGCAATGATCCGCTCCCTCTCGGGAGCAAAAAGAAGCTGCCAAAAGCAGCTTCTTGGAAGGGGTACCATTATGGTGCTTGCATGCCATGATGATGCCCCTTGCACTCAGTGCCATTTGTGGGCCAACATGGTGCACGGGCGGCGAAAGTAGGCTGGGCACATGTGGACAGTTATGGAACTCGCTTCCCGAAGAGCTCCGCTCGACCCCCTCCCTTGACCAATTTAGGAAGAGACTCAAAACCTTTCTCTTCGAACAAGCTTTCCCCCAGATGTTGTAACGCTTCTTCCCCCCCCTCGTCTTGCACTTGCACTTTGGCTAGTTTTTGTACGGTTTTTAATCTGTGTTTTTAATTCTTTGGTTTTAATGTTTAATATTGTATTGTTTTTGTTTGTCGTTTGTTGTTGCCATGATGCTGTAACCCGCCTTGATCTCAAGGAAAGGCAGGCTATAAATAAACGATTTATTTATTTATTATTACCTAGCCCTACTTTCGGACCCAGGCCAGCACAAAGTGCCAGTCTGTTTAGGGCCATGGTTTCTAAATTGAGGGAATAGTCCCACTGTATTCTGCTCTGGTCAGGCTTCCTCTTGGCTTCCAGGCTTTAAATATGGGCACTTTGTTTTAAGAAGGATATAGACAAGTTGGAGCAGATTCGGAGAAGGGCAGCAAGGATGATAAGAAAGACTGGAGAACAAAACATGTGAGGAAAGGTTGAAGGAACTGGGCATATTTGGCTTGATGAGGAGAAGACTAAAGCATGTCCTAGGGCAAGTCACACTCTTTCAGCCTTAAATGAAGGCAATGACAAACTTCCTCTGAATAAATCTCACAAAGAAACCACTATGATAGGGTCACAAGTCAGAGTGGACTTGAAGACATATAACACCAAAAAACTCAATAGGCACTACTTCTTTCCCCTCTCTTCACTTCTCCCTGTCTCATTTTTCTCACTAGTCCCAGGAAGGAGGTGGATGGAGAGCAGCAGGAGAAACAGGGCAGGAGAGAAGGCAGAAGCAACATATTGTATACTGCCGATGTTTTCCAGGAAAAATGGCTATCGGTAAAACAAGACATAAATCATGTTTTCGAGGTTTGTGCGACTTCCAAATTCTAATAATCATACAGTTTTCCTCCCCCCATTGGCCCTGCAAATATCAGCCATGTACATATGGAACTTTAGAAGCTACTTTGTCCTCATCCACTCTGTTCTGGTCCTGCAGGTTCTGGGTTGTGGCCTCTTTTATTGAGTTTATCCATCTGGTATGCAATGCTCATCTCTTTCTAGTGCCCTCCACCTTTTCTAGCATTATTGTCTATTCTAGTGAGTCATGTTTTCTCATGATGTGGCCAAAGTACAACAGCCCCAAATTAGTCATTTTGGCTGCCAGGGAATGCTCAGACTTGACCTGTTCTAGGACCTATTTGTTGATCTTTTTGGCTTTCAACAGTATCCTCGGCACTCTTCTCCAGCACCATATTTCAAATGAGTTGATTTTCCATCAGCTTTCTTCACTTTCCAGCTCTCACACCTGTACATGCTGATGAAGAATACTATGTCTTGAATGATGCCAACTTTAGACTTCAGTTTTATATCTTTGCATTTCAGGATCTTGTCTAGTTCCTTCATAGATGCCCTGCCCTGTTCCAGTCTTCTTCTAATTCCTTGACTGAAATATCCATTCTGTTCAAGGACTGATCCAAGTTATGGGTAAGTCAGAAATATGTATCTGACTTATGGTAACCCTAAGGCAAACTTATCGAGGAGTCTTCTTGGCAAGATTTGTTCTGAGGCTGAGAGAATATGACTTGCCCAAGGTAACCCAGCAGTGGGTTTCCATGGTTGAGCAGGGATTCAAATCCTGGTCTCCAGTGTTGTCTAGTGCTCAAACTACTACATCACACTGGCTTACATAAAGACCACCTCAAAACATGGGGGAAAGACAAAAGTGACTCATGAGAGTTAAAGTGTCTCATGATATTAGAGCCTTCACAGGAGCTGAGAAATCTCACAAAACATCAGGTGAGTTTTATGCAGACTTGCCTCAAATGATACTCATGTCAATCAGCAGGGCCTGCAGAGCTAAGACAAGGAAGAGTGGGTGCCAACTGCAACAGAGGGGCCCTCACCCCTGCAGGTTTTCAATTGGAGGCTATTTTGCCATGCACCAAATGCTCAGGTTGGCCAGTTGTGCAGCTGGAACCTGCTCTTCCTGCTCTCAGATCAAAAAATAAGAGATTTGGAATATTCCTCAAAACAAAAACATATGAAATATAATTGGTCCTTGAACCCCCTTCCAGACTGCCAGACCCTGATAATTTGTCCAGTTTGCCTCCTCTCATTGGCCTTGCAAATATCACTCATGTACATAAGAAACTTTAGAAGCTACTTTGTACTAGGTGAGACTACTGGTCCATCCAGGTCATGACTATCTACTCTGAGAGGCAGTAGCAAGCCAGGGTTTCAGACGTATCATCTGCTACCTGGAATCCTTTATACCAGAGAGTGGTATATGGACTCAGATGTTGTTGAAAAGAATATATTTAATCTACCAACATCTGTGGTCTGAGCTGGGGAGGGATGTCATCTTGCAGTGATGGAATGAGCTCCCTACCCCAGACCACAAGTCTCCCAAGTCTTTGTCACTGATTGATGATTCCTCCCCACAGCTCCATACCAGTAAATCAATTTGTAAACACTGCTAGGTGATGCTATCCTTTTTATAGACTCTATAGTCCCTGAGGGAAGGGCAGTAGATTATTGAAAACAGTTCCTAAATACACCTATTAGCATTCAGACTTGTATGCAAGAAATGCACAAGTTTTGTAGCCTTGAGGGTCACACATAATGCTTTGCAAGACATGAGGGAGTGCTCATATATGTGCACACGCAAACATTTCAGTGATCCTCTTTGTGTTATGAGTTCATTATTTTATGGGATGCTGTTAATTTTCTTGGCCTTTTTTTAAAAGTTAAGAAAAAAGGATCAAATGTTATGAATGGCATGCCAGAAACCAACACCAGCTTACATGCAGTAACTATTTTCTACTGTTTCCATTTAGATGGAAGAAAATAAATGCATCATCATAGCTAGACAGTTGCTAACATTTTCCCACATTGCTTCTAGTTTTTCCATCCTTTGCAACCTTTTCCATTTTCTTCTTCCTTCCATATTCCATGTTGTTTCCTTGGCTTCTCTCACCTACCTAATGAATGGTTAGTCCAGAGCCTAAGAAGAAAGATACACACACAACCAAACTTCTCTCAGAATAGTCCAATTGCATACTGAAAATAGTATTGCAGTCATAACTGCATACTGTCATCAAAACAGAACATCCAAGTTTTAATTTCCCCCCCAAAAAGCTTTTAGAAAGCCTAGTGTGTAAGCCAAGTTGTCGATAGCTGTGTCAGCTATCGCACGGAGGAAAAGGTATGTTCCCACCTCATTCCTACATTGAACTGTTTAGATGATTCATGGGGCCAAAACGACTGAAACACAGGGCCAATCCACATTTCAGGGTGATTTGCCAGAGTAAAAAGAGTCCCTATTTGCTCTGAATCAGGCTGAATCCCCCTTGTGCACCAGTGCAAGAATGCAGGAGGACCATTGGTGGGGGGTACAATAGGTCAGGAGGAGGCATCCTGGGCCCGGTGAGCTACTGACTTCATTATGTCTGAAAATTCCAATTCGTGTCACAGCACTGTCACTTTCAGGTTTGTGGGATTCCTTTGATGCATAATGCGTTTTAACAGGATCAGGACCAGGATGGGAAGGGGAAATGTGCAAACAGTGCTGCCAGTATCAGCCTGTTGCAGGTGCCAGTTGTGCAGACAGGTTGTCCTCCCTGCGGATCTGAAAGCCCTGATGGTAAA
Source organism: Sceloporus undulatus (assembly GCF_019175285.1). Taxonomy (NCBI): domain Eukaryota; kingdom Metazoa; phylum Chordata; class Lepidosauria; order Squamata; family Phrynosomatidae; genus Sceloporus; species Sceloporus undulatus. Next base: position 41,881,002 of record NC_056524.1, read on the forward strand.
CCTGGTTTTCCCTCAGTGCAGGCATGACCACGGAGTATTATCTTTTTGCCTCCTGATATCTGAAAGAAAGGAAATGTCAAAGATAAGAGGCAAAAGCCTTCTCTGTATCAACATGTCTACATTAAAAAACAGCCTTTTCAACTGAGTGTCCTCCAGATGCCTTGGAATATAATTCTCATCATACATAGACAGAATAGTCATCATATCTGGAAGTCACAATGTTACAGAAGTTTAATAACATGGCATACTATTTTTCTTTTCACAAGAACTCATATTACCTACTTCATTATAGTCTCTGTATTCTGGGCCCTGTATTTGATTCTGTTTCTCCATGAATACTATAACATATGCATTTCCATGCTTGTCAGTGCCTCGCTATCTCTTTGCCAGCACTGTCTCCTTATGAAAGTAGGAAAGGAAGAAGGATCTTAATTCCCCTCATCTGCATCTTATTTTATATTGTGAACTGCCTTGGGTCTCTTTAGGGGAAAAAGGTGGCATAGAAATAAAATAAATTAATAAAATAAATGAGAGAGAGAGAGAGAGAATTTTCAAACCAGTCTACGAGAAACTAGACATATGAATTTTTTATCTTGCTTTTCTAGAGGGAGTGGGGAAAACCAACAGCACAGCTCACACTCAACAGCTCTAAAGTTATCTTCTAGTCTCACTGCTTAACCCAAGGAAGCAACTTTTTCCACCTGAGAGCAATAAAGATACAAATAAAAGACTGGAGATTGTGCACAACAATCTTTCCTTGCTTCCCTTCTGAGACGTTTCTGGAACTTTTGGAGCCATTTCACTGGGGAAGGAAGGGAGACATGGTTAACTGGATTTATTTTAATTGGTACACTACCTTCAATCCTGGCATGGGAGGAAAAGATGGGATATAAATAAAGTTAACAACAACAATCCTTCCAACCCCATTTTTATAAAGATGAAAATACTGGGAAAACATTCATTCAATTAATTACAGGTTTAGTGTAAATTCAAGATTATCAAATTGAGACTGTTGTACTTTGGCCACATCATGATAAGACACAACTCATTAGAAAAGACAATAATGCTAAGAAAGATGAAGAAAAGTAGAAAGAGATGGCCAGACTCAGTCAGGGAGGTCATGGGTTTGAATTTGCTGGAGCTAAGCTGAGCAATGGAGAATAGGGAGTCTTGGAGATGTCTCATCCATAGGGTCACCATGAGTCAGGGCTGACTTGAGGGCAGTTGACAACAACAAAGTATTAATTTCATAGCTATGAACATAGACCAAATGTCTGAACATGCAGTTCCTTGCGTATTGAGCAGGATTACTATTGCAACAGCAGCTCCTTAATTTTAGGAGTTTATCACGCAGCATTTTAAACCAGATCCAGCCTCCCGGGATGAAGCTGGGATATGGGATGGAGGTGGGGATTATTGCACACTAAATCACCACCAATTCACCAGCCTCCATTAGTCTGGGTCCCAGCAATGCTCCGCCGGCACTTTTTAGATGTCAGAAAGCCAGTGGTTCGGTAGCAATTTAGAGTGTGATAATCCATACCACATTTCGGCTCCAGCCCAGAAGGCTGGAGCCAGTTTAAACTGCTGAGGGATAAACTCATTAGTCATAATCCCACACATGAAAGCTTTATGTCATTGGCTTCTCAGCCAAGCATATGCTCCAAATATCTGAACTACACTACTAACAACTATCAGAGTGACATTTCACCACACCTATAACACTTGGATCTTTAATTATCATGAGGATGAGTATTGTCAATCAGAGATAGTTATTTGGGGTCAATAATGCGTCTGATAGTGAATGTATGGGTCCATGCTGTATTGAACTTGTACTTGGCAGTTGCATTTCTTATAGAAAGGAGTTGAACATGAAACACTTATTAAAATGTGATACCAAAACCAATCAAATATTGCATTAACAGGGGTATATTGGTGATTATACTAAGAAAAAAAATGTTTGATGCACCTGTTTCATGGAAATGTTTCTTCGACAAGATCATTTCAAATTCTGCTGTCTTAACCACTTCCCTGACCCTGGTGTTTGCAGCAAATCTACAAAGCCTGCAGATGTCTTCTAGTGGTTTCTCAAACCATATATTCAGAAACAACATATGAGTAAAATCAAGATAAATACTAGGCACCTCCAGTCTCCAAAAAACAGTCTTTCATGATACAGAAGACAAGAAGTATTAATGTGTGGTATCACTAACAGGTATAGTGTCTTAAGGAGACTCGGAGCATAAGCTTTTGGTATGGGAGTTACACTTTACTTAGACATAGATAGGTTGCAGGCACTGACTCAAGCTGCAACCAAGAGCTATTTTGGGGCATCTGGTATAATGTTTTACTTGTGTCTTTTGAACATCAAGCTCTCTGTATCAGATCAAAAAGTAAGAGATAGTAGGTTGCTCGTCCTCACCTTAAGTAATAATAACTCTTGTAGAGGTTTCTTTTCTTTGACTATAAGAAAATGAAGAACACACAGCAGATCTCCAGTGAATACTCTAGAAATCAAGGGAGAGAGATAGCTGCTCTTTTCTTACAGATGCTGCCCAGCTTCGCTGTACTCTCCCAAGTGACATTGGCCAAAAGAACATGTAACTGCCTTTGCATTAGGCTTGCCTAGCTAGGAAATTCCTGATGCAAAAATTATAAAAGGACATACATGTACATAACAGGGTTCTAACCACTGAGCTGATGTACAAGGATGTCTTCCTATATTCATGCAAAGTATGTATAAATAATGCAGTCCTCTGGTTTATAATACATTTCTATGGTGTCTCCTTTTGTTGAACCAGATGCCCATTCTTGCCCCATGTAACCTCAATCATTATATAAAACATTTCAAATTATTCATTCTAGAATGTCAGTCAAAGCTGTATTTGCCTGGTACATGCACTGATACATGAAACATGCCAGTTTTGCACTATGGAGTAAATTCTATGATCACATTATTTCTTCAACTAATGGATGGAAGGTGGGTATGTTAAAAAAGCATAAGTCACTTTGTTTTTATAATTATTACTCCATCATGATTAACTGAACAAATCAGAACAATAACACCTGGTATTAAACCGACACAAACTGAAAGCCTCTGTGAATCTTTTTGCTTGTACAGTAAATGTAGAGTAATTCATTCAGATGCCTCTTCTCCATCTAAAGTCTCTGTTTTCACCAGTGCTCAGATTGGAATGCAGTTCTTCTGAGTGCTGTTCTTTGAATATTTTTTATCCAACAAGCAATCATTTTCAAGTAGTTTCCTCCCACCCCATCCCACCCCAAGTATGCAAAGGGATTTTGGGGCATCGTTGGGACTAACCAAAAGAAGTTTCAGCATAAACTTTTGTAGACTAGTTTGTTTTCGCAGATGTTAGTGCTATTGTTGTCAAGCCAGCTGCATGTGAAAGGTGACCATAGGGATGTCCTGGGTATCCCTGCTGCCATTTATATCATAGGTCCAAAACACACTGCAGAAATAATCCAGTTTCAGACTTCTATAACTGCCCTGGCTCAGTGCTAGGGAAAACAAACAAAAAACCAGCTTCGTTTATATACCGCTTCATACTGAAATAACAGTGTCTAAGCGGTTTACAACTGTAAGCTAATTGCCCCCAACAATCTGGGTAATCATTTTAGTGACTTCGGAAGGATGTAAGCCTGAGTTGAGCTTAAGCCCTTTTGCTGGTATTGAACTCACAACCTTATGGGAGGGAATCCTGGGAATTGTAGTTTATTGTGGCACCTGACCTCTCAGAAAATTACAGTTCCCAGAATTCTCTAGCGTTGAGCCAAGGGAGTTAAAGCGGTTTCAGGCTTGATTATTTCTGCAGTGTGTTTTGGCCCACAGACACAACTCTTTTTCCTCCTTCCTCTCTCATTTTGGAAATGGTAGTTAGTTAAGAAAGGCTATCAGGCACAGGTAATGGTCTTCTCTGTTCAGTCAACAGGATGCTCTAGATGGTAACACAAACTCCCCTTGCTATATGGAAAACCTACCTATTGGTCTGCAGAGATTGCAGCATCCTTACTGAGAATTCTAAATAGGGCTATGCATGGATCTCCTTATTTTTTTTTTTTTTTTTTTTTTGGAAGCCAGATTTGGTGGTTCAGATTTTCTGTGCATCTTTAGGATTGGCGCCACTCATGCTGGCACCCCCAGGTTGTCTGGCATATATGCCAGCTGCTCACCTCTGCCAGTTTGATTGCCTCTGCCATGGTAGACGTGGGCTGCTGATACCACGTGGCAGCTTTCTCTGAGCCTGGCAGAGCTGCTGGGTGAGTGGGAAAGGGAGGCAAGTCACTTTCCCCTCTGGCCAGCAAACTTGCTAGACCCCAAAAGTCCCCCCTCCCACCAGTGGCAACTGGTTGGGTGGCTGTCTGCTACTTCTACTCAGCAGCCTTTTTGCTGCTTGGCCAACAGCCCCACCACACCCAGAAGGAGCTTCCAGGAGGTTGCAGCATCTCATCCCCCCCAATGGCTGCAGACAATGGACATTAGAGGCATCCTGGCTGGCAGAGGATGTGGTGGCCAAGGGGTCTTGAGATAGATGGGAGCAACCACCCGACCAGGTATTCACCCTCATCTGAGATGTCACCCAGTGTGATTTCCACTCCCCGCACCTCCCTTATGACACCACTGTCTGGCAATGTGTGGTTTCTATTAATCTGCACCCAATCTGTACTGGTCTAAAATTGAATTGATATTCAGGAATCTGGATAGATGGCCCTTTTTCATCAATTTGCATTATGAAAACAAAAATTGCTACAGTCGGCCCTTCTTATACACGGATTTTTTTATACACGGATTCAAGCATACACGGTTTGAAAATGTTCCAAAAAAGTATAAATTTACCTTGATTTTCCATTTTTTATAAGGGACACCATTTTGCTATGTCATTATATGTAATGGGACTTGAGCATACACGGATTTTGTTATACATGGGAGATCTTGGAACCAAACCCCAGCGTATAACAAGGGTCCACAGTATAACCTTTTTTGTAAAAATGATTTTTCTCACATTCAAATCAAATTTGACAACAGGGTAGATTTCAAAAAGGTCCTTCAAGCAGCCCTGGTAATTCCAGAGGCTTTAGTGTTAGGCACCTGCAAAGTTTACTGCTTTAAAAAAAAAACCTTAAAAGCTACCGTTGACTGCTCAACCTTGGCAACTAATTTCAAGCTGCTTTTCTTCTAGCACTGCCCCCCCCCCAAGAGCATTAGTTAGCTAAATCCGTTTAAGTTTAATTAAGATCATGACCACGATAATGACAGCATATTTGAAGACAATAATTTTTTTGCTCTCCATCAGCAAATCAGACAATAAAATTCATTGACATAGCACAAGGAAGTGAGGTGGTGGAGGCGGTGAAACATGTTTTATTTATTATGAACAGATCAGTTCAAGAAATCCCCTTGACAATCCCTCTGCTTCTGCTTAAGTCATTTGGTGACCCATATTTCCTCATCATATCTCTTTCAATTGCACGGTGAGCTCTCTTTGGGAGGGGAGTAGCGTGGCAGCTGCCAATTGTTCCTGCCCTATGCAACTATCCCCTGGATGCTAGGATTTTCTGCCTCTATCCTGAGCAAGAATGCATGGTTCTTCATCTTAAGGTGTTAGAGCAGACTGGTGCTGTAATAACCTGGTTTATGTGTTTATTATCCAAAACACACTGCAGAAATAATACAATCTAGGACCATTTTAACGGCCCTGGTGCAATGCTAGGGAATTCTGGGAACTGTAGTTTTCTGAGACATCTGTCAGAGACCTCTGGTGCCACAATTATGTACCATTCCCTAGCACTGAGGCAGAGCAGTTCAAGCGGTCTCAAACTGGATTATTTCTGCACAGTGTTTGGGACCTGTAAATCACCTGTTGACCTATAACAATCCCATTAATTTCATGGGGTTTGTAAGGCAAGGAATACTCAGACATGGTTTTGCCAGGTCCTTCCTCTGGAATATAGCCTACAGCACAAAGTATTTGTTGATTTCCCATCCAAGTACTAACCAGGACTGACCCTGCTTAGCTTCCAAGTCCCTGGGAAGGCTATGGGAAAGAGAAAAACAATAGTACTCACTGGGCACAAGTTTAGTGCCAGTCCCTGGCACATTGAAAAACAACACATCAGACTATGCACTAAGAAGCACTGCCATATAATATTCTAGATTTCTATGGTGACTCAGACTGCTTGGCTTCCATCTAAGTAACAACAGCAATAACTAATACCATTGGGGGAAGGATAGGAGAGCACGTTTTATTAGCTAAAACATACAGTGATCCTATAAATAGACTAATTAACAAGAACAGCAGCTAGCAGAAGATTAAAATAAGGTTATTCAGAAAAAAAGAAAACTAAAAGACTCAGTGAAACAAACTTAGATGACAAACAACAGCAATACATCTACTTTCATAGCTCTTTCATAATCTGCTGCAGAACAGAGAGGTGTGTCCGGGAAAGCAGCCAAAGGGCTGATAAAGCAGCTAGTTATCAAACAAACAACCCCCTCCCAGCACCGCAAAGTCAATGTAAGCTACACAGTCCTGGAGAGTTGCAGTAGCTTTGCCAAAAGGGTTTACCAGAAGAATTGTCAGACGGTCCGAGGTTCAGGGTAACAGATAGGCAGGTAGATAAAGCAGTCCAAGGTCAAGTTTCCGGGTAGTCAAGACAAGGAGCCAGAGACAGAGTCTTTCCTCTAAAAGAGTCAGATATCCACTGGCAAAGAACCACACATGCTCCAGGTGCTTAAGAAGGCAAGGAGCTGGCCTTCAGCTGTGCCTGATTACGAAGACGCTTCTGATAAAGTCTCCGAGATCTTCGAAGGCCCTCTCTTTCTGCTCGACGCTCATTGAAGGTAGGCACGCTGCCCAGATCCTCCTCCATGTCCACAGCCTCGGCACCAGGCAAACTTGACTGCTGAACCTCTGGAGGGGCCATAGACTCTGCTCCAGCAGAACTAGGGCCAGCCTCTGGCTCCTCCATTACAGGTTCAAGCCCCTGGGGCTCTGGCTCCTCCATTATAGGTTCAGATCCCAGAGGCTCTAGCTCATCCTCTGAGTCCTCCAAGCCATCTTCCAGGCTGGGCATGACATTGTGAAAGGAAGAGATAACTGCTTATGTAATATAATCCTGCCTCATAAACACTGATTGGAAAATGCTGGTGCGATTGTTGCTTGAGACTGCATGATAGAGCTGTCTGCTCCCCCAGGTCTGGTCTTCTGCTTGTTCTTGTTGTGTGCTTTCAAGTCATTTACAACTTGTGGCAACCCTAAGGCGAACCTATCATAGACTTTTATTGGGAAGTTTCTTCAGAGGGGGATTTGGCATTGACTTCCCTTGAGGCTGAGAGCATGTGACTTGCCTAAGGTCACCCAGTGGGTTTTATGGCTGAGCTAGAAATCGAACCCTGGTCTCCAGAGTCATAGTCCATCACTCAAACCACTGTGCCACACTGGCCCTCTCCACCCCTCCTCTTTTTCAATACCAAGGTGATATCAAAAGGGATGTTTGAAGCATGAAGCCAAGAGCCTGCTCCCATACAGTAAATGTCTATGACCATATTTGGAGATCCTGATGGCTCAGCATGGGATAAACCAGGTCACTTAATCAGGATAGATCAATCAAGATCAAAATCTGCATAATCCCTTCATTGACAGGAGTGATAGTGGGCGAGAGACCTGATCTTTAGAAGTGAACAAAAAATCCAAGAATACATACCATTTCACAACTGTACAGCATGTTTTCACCTACTGTATAGCAATTGTATGTTTTTGCTCCTTTTCATTGTCATTGCATGTTTTCTTTAGCATGTATGGAATTGTGTACATTGGGCCAGAACTATTTCTATAGGTAAGCTGACAGGTTTATTTGCTCCTCCAAAGAGGAAAATCTCCATAAGAGAGGTTAGGGGGAGATCTCCAAGCACCTTCCTGTTCTTATTCTTCCTAAATCTGGTACCAAAATTTCCATTAAATAAGTCATGCCCAGGTACACATTTACTTTGTTAACTTTGGGGCTTGGCAGATCGCCATTAAGAGGTGCCGCTGCGCTGCCCCTGGAAGCACTGAGTTAAGAATGCAGCAACTGCACACCATGCCAAACTGGCAGGTCCGCAGCACAAAAAGAAGCCATGAAAAGTGGCTTCTTTATGCACCGTGGAAATGGTGCCAGTCACCGCTGCGACTTTTCTACAGCTCTTTGGCACAGTGTGTCTACACGCTGTGCCAAAGACGTGGCGTGACGATGTCTGCTGTGTGGTTGGTTGGTTGGTGTGACACCAACATGACGCTGGTGTGGGGGGGTAGGCAGTCACCATGCCCCCACTGTGCCCTCATGCCAGCATATTTTGCCAGTCATTGAGAGCCTTTGCATACCTGCAACTTAAATAGGTCTTTGATGTAATATAAGACAAAGACTGAGTGGTAATTGACTGCCTGCCACCTGACAATCCTTGCAGCCCAGCTGTTAGATAAGGGGATCCAATATGGGCCAATTCATGGTTTCATCTCACTCCCAGGGAATTATGCTGACAGCATGCATTCTATGGAACTGGCAAAGAAGAAATAAATGATAAACATGAAAAATAAAGAGGCTAATAGAATTTTTTTTTAAATCTCAGCAAAAGACTTGGGAAGAGATAGTTCCATTATGCCACATGGTATGTTTTCAAGAGTATGAATTCTCTCCTGTTGGCATGTGCAGCCCAAATGAAAAGGGCAGCTGCCATAAACTGCAAAGGTGCTGAGACACAAGCCAGACAGAAGGACCAGCCAAATTGCCCTTGCACAGAAGTGTTCTGGAGCTTCTTGTGGAGCAACTCGATTCCAGCTCCATAGCAGCTAACTGCACCCAGTGTACACAGACCTGGAGAAACATAATATTATGGTCAAGTCAGCATGGCATAGTGGTTTGAGTGTTGGACTATGACTGGTGACCAGGATTCATAAAACCCATTGGATGACCTTGGGAGAATCACAATTTCTCAGCCTCAGGGAAAGTAATGGTAAACCGCCTCTGAACAACTCTTGCCAAGAAAACCCCATGATAGATTTACCTTAGGGTCACCATAAGTTGGAAATGACTTGAAGGCACACAACAACAACAACAACAACAGGTCACAGAACTGAATTCTTAACTCATATGACTGAGATATCAATGTTTCTACACAGAGCAGCTGGATGTTTGCTAAGATCACTCACCTGCAAGGACATGGAGGACTCCTGTGGTAATAGTAGGGTAGAGCTTACAACAGGCACAAATACAGACACCAATAACAGCTCCAAAACACATGAATCCAAGGCTGATAAATAGCAGAAGGAACTGCAGGCGCCACAGATCTAATGGAAATATACACATGAACAAAATTAGGTCATTCCAGCTTGCAACTTCATTGTTTAAATTACTGGTAAAACAAACTGCCTATGGGACAATGGAAAGGGGCTCAGTTCCAATTCTAGCTTTTATTTGTGTCAGAACTCAAAAAATCTATGTTTGTGTCACGCATTCTAGAAGATCTCTCTCCGGCTTTTCTATGCAAACGAAGATTCAGGAAGGACACATCCCACGGTTTCTACAAGCACTAAAAAGGCCAATCTGACACAAACAAGTCCGGTTGCAGAAAGCATAGCAGAAAGTCTCCTTGGGTGATGTTTCCGGGTTGTGGTTCTTTCTGCGATGTGATTTCTCTTCAAGACTCGTTCGGCATGAGCTTTCAAAAAAGGCCGCAGCATTGTGAATAGTGCATCTCCATGCCTCCCAATGCAAGGCCAGGGTGGACCATTGTTGGTGATCAATTTGGCCGAGCCTGAGATGTTGTTTCAGGGAGTCCTTGTATCTAGAAGGATACTATTAAATAAAATAACACAAATTTTTGTAGAATGTAATTCCTAAATAAAAAACTATACTGAGCCTGTGTGGTGTAGTGGTATGGGTGTTGGACCAAGGTTTAATTTACCACTTGGACTTAAGGAAACCCAATGGGATTTACCACTTGGACTTAAGGAAACACTCTCAGTTCCAGAAAACCCTGTGATAAGTTTGCCATAAGTCAGAAATGACTTAAAGGCACTCAGTAGTGTAACAAATAATGAAGTTAGGAATGAGCAACTGCAGAGAGACCAGGGGTCAATTTTTACCTGTTAACCCATATTGGTGAAATCAGCATAACCAGAAATGATGCCTTGTTACTTTTGGCTTCAGTTTTGACTGATTTTCTTTTCTCTCTCTCACCGTTTTGGATTTTGGGGGATGCTTTAAGCAGTAGGGGATGCATGTTTTTGAGATTTGAGGGTAGGCTTGGTGTCTGGGAGTTTTGGGGGTTTGGGGGGTCATTCTTTGGGGGCTTCAAGGGCCACATGTAACCACTGATCTGCACTTTGCCCATTTATGCTTTAGGTAGAAATAGGAAGCTCAAGGGGCCCATACAAATACAGACGCCGGCTTGATAATCTTTGGTAAGTTAGCCATTCAACCACTTTTGGTATATGTGTTCTGTTGTAAAAATGGCTTGTTTCCATTTCTAACAACAAAAACATGCATTTCTATTCCAAAAGTAAGTCCCACTGTGTTCAACTAAACTTATTTGCAGGTAAGTGAGTATAGCGTAACAGCCATCACTATTTTAGATTCACTAAACAAAATACCACACCACCAAATGAAAATACTTACAGGTCCGTTTCAGATCACTGCCACTTTTAGATTTCCAGGTTCTTTATATTTTTCCATAAATTGATCCGAAAGAGAAAAACTGATACACTTTGTGACCATCTCACCTCGAGAGCAGAAAAGCAAAATAACATTTATTAGGGCTTAATTTGCTTTATTGTTGGTCTTCACACAGAGGCATGTGCATACAAATTAACTAGGATTTATGTATGGACCTCTATCCCCATCTGCACAGAAAAGAGCCTTTATAGTCCATTGAGAATGAAATGTATTGCTTCATGTTTATACCCTTTAAGCTGCTGCAAAACTATTGATCTGGAACATTTCTGTCATAGACTTCAGTCCCAAAAGCGTTTCTAGAGTGGTTGACATTCACATCTCTTTAAAATTAATGTATTCTCTTGCTTTAGGAATAGCTTGAATGCATATAAGTTCAAGATGAATTTGGATTTATAATTTTACAAAAAAAGATTGCTAGTAGTGAAGGGTGCTTGCGAAAGCAGCTTGTACAGTTACTTTTCACAAATAATTCCTTCTCAATACCTGTTAGAGTTCATTGTTGCTATGCATTACAATGTTGCTGTTGTTTTTGTTTAAAAAAACCTCAGTGTGTTACTTTCTGCAGTTTTCATTACCTTTTTGTTACTTTCTTTTCTTTCTGGGGGAAAAAGTCAACATGGGGAACCCTGGGGGCCTCTCAGACTACAAAAGAGCACTAGGGCTACTTAAGGTCCATGGAAAGTACTCTGTGTATTTGCCTACAAGTCACTTGTCAATTTATGCCAATTCCCATGAATCTCATAATACTTTCAGCGGTTGCTATTTTCTTTCTCTGAAATATAACCTGCAGTGTTGCCAAGTCTCGAAGATATTCCACAGAATGTTTTACCAAAATCCCTGGAATTATCCATTATTTATTATTATTATTCAGTCAAAATCCCCAGAAAGAAATTAATTAAATTCCCTGGATTCCGGGGAATTCCCCAGAAACTGGCAACACTGATAACCTGCAGCACTTGGTAATCCTTGGCAGCCCCCCATTCAAGTTCAGCCAGGCCTGACCCTGTTTAACTTCCAAGATCAGATGGTATCTAGTTCCTTTGAGTATTTAGATCCAGGCTGCACAATATTCACCCCTGATTTAAAAACATGGGTGTTATTGTCTGGCCTATTATGACTGTGGGTATGGGAATAATTCATCTGCTTGTTTTATTCGCCAGTGCTTTGGCTTCAGCTGACCTCCCAGAACCAAATTAGATATCATGCTGCACATTCAAACATGAATATCCCAATGTTTTTATTGTTTAAAAAAGTATTGGAATCCCCACTGGAGAGGCAGGGGGAAGGAGGAACAATATAAGTTCCTGTATTTTCTTTCCAGTGCAACTGATGGAGAAGAACTGAGCTGGAAATAATGTTAAGTTAAAAAGTTTCCAATCCCCTCTCCCCAGCTGCTTTTGTGTTTAAACAAAAAGAAGGAAATTGATCACAGAAAGGTCAGAAATAGCCTAACAGAGTACAGTACACAGGGAAATATATTTAAATAAACTCTTTAGAAGTAGCTTACCTGTTGAGTTGCACCAGTAGGAGTTTTCAGGTATAGTGATACATCTTTGCCACAGTCCAATGGTGCCATTCCATTGAAAAAGAGCTTCCGTATAAGAGTCTTCACCTGTATTTTCACCAAAGACTTCATTGCAAGTGACCTTACTGATATTTTCAGGGGATGATGGGTTGCAGTACTCAAACCAGACGTCTGTGCCAATTGAGGCTGTCAAGAAGATGGTGGAGATAAGGCTGAGCAAGCAGGCAATTACCAGAGTAGTAGCAAAATGGTTATCCATCATAGTGCATCAACTGCTTTTAAAATATCGCAATAAAAGAACCCAACAGCAATAAATAAAATTTAATTAATGCTCTCTCAACACTCAGGCCTCTCTAACTACCCCTCTGCTAGCCAATGTCATCAAAATACATAAGCCAGCTGTTTTTACCAGTGTTCCCTTGCACTATCTTTGTAATTCAGCATGGAAGTAGAAGAGTGAATATCCTTTCCAGGAAAATTATGCAGATTTAGCATAAGGAAAGTTTTTAAAAAGGGGGGGGGGGGGGGAGGAAAAAAAAAAAAAAAGAAAAAAATAACAACAACAACAAAACCATTATTGCACTCCCATTCTGTCCAGTTAAATCATGTGCTTCAAGAAGTCCATAGTGCCAGCTTTTATTTCTGAAAAATTATGCTGCACTTCTTGGATCTGATACAAGTAAATAGAGGCAGGGATCAGGAGGTTTGGAATACGCAAGCAGAAAAACCAGCCAGGGCATGTAGTCGTCCTGGGATAAAAGCTTGGTGGCTGTACTAGCTAAGATGCTCACTCTATGACACAGAAAGATGCAGGCCAGTATATAATTATAGGACCAGTATATAATTATAGGCTTCTCCTAGGCTTATTAATTATCTAAAAATTATGTTTACAAAATAGTAAATGAAAAAGTAGGACATTTAAGTTCCACCATTTTTCTTCAATGTCCTACATTTTGGGCTGAGTTTTGTCCTGCAGTTGTCCTACAGTTTGGTCTCGAATTTGTTCCACATTTTGTCCCTGGTAAAAGTGGACAATTATGGCAACCCAACTAAGGGTGGTATTGTCAAAGGGTGGATTCCAGAATATTTAAAATACAGTTTTAAAATATTTGATTATGTATTATGCTGTTGACACATACCTTCAAGTCAGCTCTGATTTATAGCAACCTTATCCATGGGGTTTTCTTGGCAAGATGTATGCAAAAGAGGTTTGCCATGTTTTTTCTTCTGAAGCCAAAGGAGTGCAACTTGGCCAAGTTTAACCGATGGGTTTCTGTGGCTGATTGAGGAGTCAGACCCTGGTGTTCTGGAATCCTAGTCCAATACTCAACCTACTATACTACACTGGCATACCTTGATTACGTGTTATTTGGAGAAATATTAAAGTGGAAAGCAATAAAATAATAAAAACAGAGCATTTGTCAAATACATAGCAATGTGCAAAGCATTTCAGATAACATTTCAATAATCATATTTAAGCCACACTGCAAGATAAGGGTGATAATACCAATGCATATTGGAAATGAATAATGATTGGGAAAATTATTTTTTGGACTACACTTCCAAAGCTTGCAACATGTATATTGTGCATTTTGGTTGGTCTAATAAAAGTATCATGTAGATTTGTTGTTATTGGATGTTATTTTACTTTCGTAACTTGGGGATTGTCCACATGGGCCAAATGGCCTGGCTTCTCCCTAGCCATAGTCTACTTTAGATCCCATCCAAAAATGGAAGAGGGGATCAGAGTTCACCATATTAGTACAGAAGAAACTGGTGGCCAAAATAAAGGGTTTCAGCAAGGAAGTCAGTTCATCATATCTATGAAAGTAGTGGGGGTTTGCAACAACAGTTTAAATAATATTTGGAATGCTGTCTCAGAGTGTGGTGGAATCTTCTTCGTTGGAAGTTTTTAATCAGAGGCTGGATGGCCATCTGTTAGGAATGCTTTGATTGTGTATTCCTGCAAAGCAGGGGGTTGGACAGCATGGCCCTTTAAAAACCTCCAGAGAAGGAGGCTCCACCGCTCTCTGAGGCAGAGTATTCCACTGCTGAACAGCTCTTACTGTCAGGAACATCTTCCTAAAGTTTAGGTGGAATCTCCTTTCTTGTAATGTGAATCCACTGCTCTATGTACTAGTGTCTGGAGCAGCAGAAAACAAGCTTGCTTCTTCTTCCATATGACGCCCTTTCAAATATTTAAACATGGCTATCATGTCACCTCTTAAACATCTCTTCTACAAGCTAAACATAACCAGCTCCCTAAGCCATTCCTCAGAGCGCATGGTGATTGCCCTGCTTTGGACATGCTCCAGCTTATCAACATCATTCTTGAATTGTGGTTTCCAGAACTGGACCCCATATTCTAGTTGTTCAGTTCAGTTTATCTTTATTACAGTCATAGACCAGAAAATTCCTGGTGAAGTCTGACCAAATCATAATAAAGTGGCACAGTCTAGACACTATTGAGCCTATTGATGCAGCATAGAATCTCATTAGCTTTTCTAGCTGCTATATCACACTGCTGACTGGTGTTCAGCTTGTGTTCCACTAAGATTCCTAGATCACTTTTGCATGTACTACTGTCAATCCAGGGGTCACCCATCCTGTATCTGTGCATTTCATTTTTATTGCCCATGTGGGGTGTCTTACATTTCTCCTTGTTATTGTATATTGCTCTTTGTTTCTAAATGTTTTTTAATTTTAATCTTAAACTGTTTAATCTTTTTAAGGGGGGATATTATGTATATAGTGATGTATTATTTTAACATTGTACACTGCTTTGATTGTTTTAACAAAAAGCAGGATATAAATAAAAGTTTTATTATTTATTTTATTTTTTATTGTTGAAATCCATTCTGTTAGTTGCTTTCTCATCTGTTAAGATCATTTTGAATTCTGGAATATTGTCTGCTCCTTCTAATTTGGGAGCTTATCACATGCACATTTAACCTGACTGCATCCTAACAGTATGCACCGATTCTGCCAAGTGAGTGAAGCCTGTCTGTATCTCAGGTCCCAGGCACATTTCAGAAGCCATGTTTCCAAGTCAGAAAGTTCCTTCCTAGCTTTTGGAGTGCGCTTGGGAGCTGGGCTGCACTTGACCAGTGGAACCGGTGGTGAATTAAATGTGGTAATTCCCACCTGCATCCCATGTACCAGCTGCATCCCATTAAGGTGCAGTCGGGTTAAATGTGTGTGTGATAAGTTCCTTGGTTTCACTTGTGATCTGGGATCCTGAGGTCATTTGATGTTGCCTCTATTCCTGTCCCTCCACCCACTGCACCACACATATTATTTTTACAAGTTAACACTTATACACTCACAGTCATTCACTTACTCCTCCTGACTGACTGATAGTAAAAATAAAGCAAAACTGCAGGCTTTAAAAACCATGGTAACTCCTATTGAATAATGATGCAACTACAAGAGTTTTTCACTTGAACTGCAGTATGCACAGCTTTGTAATTCTGTTCTTACACACTGAAAAATGCCAGATATAAGCTTTAGAAGCAATTAAAAAAAATTGAATAGTTTGATAAGTATATGAATACAATTTTATTGAGTTTGAAATGCTGTTTCTGAATTGATTCATTTTATATAAACATGATACAAGATATACATATATAATTCTGCAATCTACTGCTGCTGTTGTTTGTTTATTGTCCCCACTCCTTTTAACAGCCCCTGAAGAAGACCATACAAATGTTTCCAGAGAAAAGAGAAATTAAAAACAAAACAAAACAAACCTTGACATTTCCAATTTGAGAAATGTAATTTTCTTTAGCACATCCTGAAACTCTCTCTTTTACATCAGATTCTTTCAATTTTTCCAGTTCCCTCTGGCCTCTTTACCTTTACAATAAAAAAGCAAAGCTTACAAAGCTTTTTAAAAAAACCCATGGGTGAGGATTTCCTGCCCACAAATAACAACAAAATATATGTGAGAAAAGGGAAGGAGAAGATGTACAGGGAACTTTGGAAGGTCATGTTGTCTTTTCAGGTACACCACTGCTGCCGTCCATGGTTATTCACAGGCTCTCTAAAAACAGACCTTCACATGCAAAATCCCAAACTGATTTTCTGCTGATTCCCAATGAAAATCCTGGTCATGGAAGAACCAGGGGCAGGAAGGAGGTGGCAGTGAAAGATGCAGATGAAAGTAAGAACT
>NC_056524.1:41902425-41925448 GCF_019175285.1 Sceloporus undulatus
CTGTTAAATTGCAAAGTAATTTGTTGTGGCTTCTCAATTGTCACAGTGTGGGCAGAGTACCTTGTCGCTTTGGTTATTATTTTTTTCCCCTTGTTTCATTTTTGTTACCTTCTTGAAAAACTCTTAAAACTGATAAGAGAATGCATCACAGACATGAGAAAAAGTCACGTCAAAATACCATTTTAATGTAATTGGAAACTCTCAGTCTGACTATTAAACCAATAAAGTGGCATGTTTTTGACTTGTTCTGTTATATCTGCAACAATCATTTTGCTATGTCTTTATTACCCCACTCTCCATGCAATTCATTACAACTAATTATGTTGACTGCAACATGTTACCTCCATGTTCTGTGCTACAGTTGTAATATTGCTACATCAGAATGCATGAGTGGAACAGCCAGCATAGTAGCTGGACTAGGACTTTGGGAGACCACAGTTCAAATCCCCACCCAGCCATGGAAATCTACTGAGTGCCCTTGGGCTAGTCATATTTCTTGAGTCTAAGCGGAAGACAATAGCAAACCTCCTCTAAATAAATATTGCCAAGAAAACCCAAGGATTGGGGTCACCATAAATCAGCATTTACTTGAAGGTACAGAACAAGACAGTTGCTGAGAAAAGTCATAATAAGAATAGTTCGACAAAAAAATGAAATAAAAATAAAATACCGGGAAATAGTACCATCAGGAAAATGAAACAGAGAAGGCATTGTATGCTGTATGCAGGAGATAGACATTACAGTTCTGGGATAAAATGTTGCTTGTAGATATGGATTCTGGATGAGCCATACAAGGATGTATTGAAGGTAGGTTGTTCTTAGAGTGTGCCTCCAAGTCATTTCCAGCTCATGGTGTCTCTAAGGCAAACCTATCATGGCAAGATTTGTTCAGAGGGGGCTTGCCTTTACCTTCCTCTGAGGCTAAGAAAGTTTACCTTGCCCAAGGTCACCCAGTGGATTTCATGGCCAAGTGGGGATTTGAACTCTGATCTCCAGACTCACAGTCCAATGCTCAAACCATTACACCACACTGCCTCTCCTGAAAGTAGGAGAACTGCATACTAAAAATACTGCTGGAAAAAACTGTGCAAACCAAAGACAGAAGAAGCAGGAGGAACATTTAAATTCTTCTAAGATTATATAAGAGTAAAACAACAGTTTAAGAGCATTACAGAAGAAAAACTGACAGTAAAGATCAGGATGATATTTAAAAGCATGACTTTATAAATAAAGAGAAGTAAAGATATGGCTGCCATATGAATTACAGACATTTGACAAAACCTGCCTTACACTGAATATTTGTTCTAAGTACAATAACAGCAGGTTGTCAATTAGTAAATCTAGGGGGAGTAAAACACAGATTGAGCATGTTAATGGTAATTTAAATTACCCCTGAACCAAATTCTCTGCTTCTTTGCTTCTACTACTATCTCTAATTTCAAAGCCTTACTTTTTCAAACAAACTCCACTCCTCCACTTGCCAAGGTTCAAGAAAACCACCCCACCAATACTTTATGGTCAAATGCAACATGAAGATAACAATCAGCCAGAACAAGCTTTTAGAAAACATGTTGATTGGTCAGATCAAACCACGTCCTCCCATTCTGTGGTAGACATTTAAATTGCTTGTCAGAGATTGGTGTGTGGTTACAGCTTGCTTTAAAAAATATTTTCCCCCCTTACCATCTGGAAGAAGTTGAACCATGAAAAAACAAGATCAGATCTATGGCTTGTGGCATCAGCGATATGTGACAGTGCAAAAAGGTGTTTCACAGACTGGCTAATGCAGCATTTCTACAATGGAGGGATCAACGTCAAGCTATGACTATTTCTATTCTTTCAGTACAGAGGCTCCTGAAGAGAGCTGCCCTACCAAAGAGCTGCCTTACAAGAGCATTGTCTTGCCTGTTCTATATGTTACTGTATTCCTTGTGGGGATTGTTGGCAATGCCCTTCTGATAGGAGCCTTAATCTTCAAACAACGTATTTGGAGGCTAATTGATATCTTCATTGTCAACCTGGCAATTTCTGATTTTATTTTTCTTATCACGTTGCCCTTTTGGGTGGACAAGGAAATATATTCTGGACTCTGGAGGTCAGGCTCTTTTGTCTGCAAAGGAAGCTCCTACATTATCTCGGTCAACATGTACTGTAGTATCTTCCTACTAACTTGTATGAGCTGTGACCGGTACCTGGCCATCATGCACCCATCAGCAGCACGGAAGATCAGAACAAGGCTCTACTCCATCATCCTTTGCGTCGGTGTCTGGATTCTGTCCTGCCTGCTGGGTTTGCCAACACTTTTGTCCAGAGAGCTGCGGAGATTCGATGACAACCCATATTGCGTGGACAAGGACACCGCATCCAGTCAACGGATTGAGTCACTGCTGCTGGTGGTTTTTGCCTTCTTTGTTCCTCTGTTCTGCATCTTAACATTTTATTGCTCTATCACCAAAAAACTCTGTGTGCATTATCAGAAATCTGGGAAACATGACAAAAAGCTGAGGAAATCCATCAGAATTGTCTTCATCGTAGTGATTGCTTTTGTTTTCTCATGGGCACCTTTCAATGTTTTTAAGTTTGTAGCTCTAACGTTTGGCATCCAGAATGTGAAACCTCCTTTCTGCCTTCCCTACAAAATTGCCTATCTGGGCATGGAACTTGGTGGTCCATTAGCATTTGCCAATAGCTGCACAAACCCTTTCATCTACTATTACTTTGATGACCACATCCGTAGGGCCATGTTGCGATGTATATTTCCATGTATAAAGACCAGCAGTCTTAGAACCAGTTCAGATACTTCAGATAGTCACCTGAGCTACACCTTGACTGCATTTGCCCATGGTGAAGATGCTTCCAGGAAGAGAAGGAGGTCAGTTTCATTCTGAAAAACTGGCATCACTTTGAAGGTTCCATTGCTCATAAATCAAAACGAGGGATTAAAAATGGGGCAGGGGCTGGGAGGGGGATGAAAATGTGAGAAAATGAAAAGTAAGGTTGAAAAAGAAATTACTAATGAGTTAATTGTGATATGATATTATTTTGGGAATGGGAATGGCACATTACTTACTTTTAGTTATGTAGCAAATTGCAAGGTTTAATGGGAATATACTCTATAATCATAGCAACAATAATGTAGTGTTACTAACTGGTAAGAGACAAAATAATAGAGGACCTTTGGTTAAAATGTTGTTATTCCTTAGCAATTATTGTGAGTTACAGAACTAAGCCAGTTCAGACACAGTTGTTTTGATTAAAAGGAACATTTAGAGTGCATCTACATAGTAGAAATAATGCAGTTTGATGTCACTTTAAGTGCTCTAGCTCCCTCCCACGTAACCCTGGGATTTGTGGTTTTACAAGGCCTTTAGCCTTCACTGCCAAAGAGTGCTGGTGCATCATAAAACTACAAATCCCAGGATTCATAGGGTGGAGCCACAGCAGCTAAAGTGTTGTTAAAGTGCATTATTTCTACATTGCAGATAAACCCTTAGAATAACTGTTTAGGAAGTCTAGCTAATATAGAAAGGTTTATTTAGAAGACATGATGCTTTTATTAAATTTCTCCTCTTTTCCTGTTCTTATTGTAACACTGAAGAATTCATTATTCTTTCAATGGCTACTTATCAGTTTTCCCATTTTTATTTAGAATGCCTTGTCTCTTGCTATTCAGTGTGAGTATTATGTTTACTTTGATAATGCTGTTGTTGTAATTTCTCCAGAGATGGAGTATTTGTCTTCCCTTTTTCAGAAATATAAATTTGTATAAAATAAAATTTATTTGGCCATGCCTTTCTGCAGATGTCATTTTTGTTTCTGTAAAGATGTTATAAAATGTGAAGAAATTCAAATTTCTCTGAAAAAATTAAAATCTTACATCATCATTTTTAAAAACAAAGAAATCAGTTGGGTTCCACCGGTAACAAACAAGCTACTGTCTTTAGATGAGTTGTTGGGAGATTAGTCATCACTAGTTATATCTTTTGGTCTCACATATTCATCAGAATGATGACAAACATAATGTAGTTTCTAGATTTAAATCAGTGTACAAGTTACCTTTGATTTTATATGTTGGGTTTCTGCCAACTCCCTCCATCCCAAAATCATCTGCTGGATATACACAAGTTTAAACAACCCGTCCCTTAGAAAAGATTTCACCTGTTAGTGGCTCTTTTGAGTTTTCAGAATAAATTCAGAAATTTTTTTTGGAAATGTGAAAGACCAAGTGGTTGTTGCAAAAAATCTAACATCTGCCTTTGCACTAAAAAATAAGCTATTAAGTGACTGAACTAAAGATTTAGTGAATTTGGCCAGGCCTTGAATTTGCTTTTATTTATTCTCTTGAAGCAAAGTAGAACTGACACAATGTGTTTGCAAGGACCAGATTTATGAAAATATGAAAAAAATATTATATTCACAGCCAATATTAAACTAAATGGAAACAGTGATACTTCACATAGTATTATTTATAATAATTTATAGTCTAACCAGTGGTGCGGCTTGAACATTTTGCATACTGGATCCCCACACTTTACAACTGCTTCTATGGGTGCATCTGCACTGCAGAAATAATGCAGTCTGATACTGCTTTAACTGTCATGACTCAATGCTATGGAACCCTGGGATTTGTAGTTTGTTGTGGCACCAGAATTCTCTGACAGAGAAGGCTAAATATCTCACAGATCTCCCCTGAAATGTGGAACAAAGTCAATATGTACCTAACTGCCTTCCCAACATCATATTTACTGGAACAAGGCTTCAGTCCAAGCAGAGAAACAGAATGAAAATTACTGAACACGGGGACCTAAGACTTCTTGTTAGTGACTTCCAGCCTGAGGTTGAAAAACTAATGACCCTGCATCAAGCACATCTATCTCATTAAAACTAAGAAAACCATGTTTTGCAGATGAGACATATATTTATTTTTTCAAATTTATAAAAAAAAATTAAATAAATTGTTTCACAAAGTTACGTTTTATTTTGTGGAAATAAATATGCTTGTTTAACTTTATAGTGCTAGATTGTTGTTGTTTTTCAATTTGAAGTCGCACACTAGACTGAATATCAAGAAATTAAAGCCACGGGGGACACTAGGGTTGCTACCAAAAAGGAAAGGGGGCAGCAGCCTGATAAGGTTTGGGGACCACTGCTATACACCCATATGCCATACCAGGATGGATTACAAGCCATCAAGAATACCATCCTAAATGAAGCTAGCCTTCAAACTCTGTCACTTTGTACTTACTTGTAACTACTTCACTTTTGAGAATAGTATGTACCCCCAAGTCAGTGGCACTCTCATGGGCAAAAGAATGCACCACAGTATGCAAACATCTTCATGGATGACTTGGAACAACACTTCCTCAACATGTACACCCAAAAACCTCTCCTTTGCCTACAGCCTCTTGATAACATCTTTGTAATTTGGCCATATGGAAAGAAATCACTTGAGAAGTTCCACCAGGATTTCAACAACTTTCACCTCACCATCAATCTGAGTCTGGAACAATCCACACAACAAATTAACTTTCTTAACAACATTACAATTGCTCAATGGACCTCTAAGCACCATGCTCTATCAAAAGTCCACTGATCATTACATATGCTTGCATGCCTCCAGTTTCCACCCAGAACACCCTACCAAATATATTGTTTACAGCCAAGCCTTCCAATACAACCATATCTGCTCAGACCCACAAGACAGAGAGTCAAAATTCTTGATTTACAATAGACATTTCTTCAAACTACAATAGCCACCTAAGGAGGAGAAAAAAGAAATTGGCAAGGTAAGATTAATACCCAGGGACCATTTACTACAAGACAGATGAAAAACACAAAATGATAGAACACCCTTAGAGGTCACCTACAATCCCCAGCTGAGGTCACTCAGAAACATCATCCATTCTGTAGAATAACACAGTCCTGGAGAATAACCAGTTCTGGAGAATAACACAGTCCTCTCACAAACTCTGGGAGACAGGTCTTTATTGGCCTCCAAATCTTAAATAACTACTCACAACAGGATACATAACATGGATGGTAATTCCATGGACAAGATCTTGCCACAAATCCAGTTGCCAACTCTGTCCCAGAAAATCTGGGAGCAATATTACAGGGGCCAATAAAGTTAGCCACCACATCTGAGGTACATTTACTTACTCTTCCTCCAATGTGATAAATGCCATCCTATGTCAGCAATGTCCCTGTACGCTTTACATTGAATAAACAAGACAGTATCTGCCCAAGAGTTTTAATGGATACAAATCTGACATTAGAAATGGCAATAGCCAAAAATAAGTTCCAGACCATTTCAGCCTTCCTAGACACACAAGTGATTTATAGGTTGCTGTCCTTGAACAAGGTCATTACAAAGGAAGACTAAAAAGAGAAACTCTAAATTGAGTTGTATTCACAAATTCCAATCCATTAGCAGAGGTATGGACAAAGACAATGGCTTCATGGCACACCACATATATTAATTCAAGAACCACTGCTACTGCACATACTGTATAAGAAAAGGAATCTTCTCACAGAGAAGAATTTTGAAAACTGTGAAACTGGCTTTTGATAAGCAGATTTATTGGTTTTACACATCAGCACTAACTGACCACTGTAAAGATCTGAAAGACCTCCATAACTTATGCAGCCCTTTGAAAATGTAGGCCAAAAGTAATGATTTGCATCTTTTTGGATTACATACAGTCCCACTCCAACAACTGTGTAAATACGCTTTATACCTGACCATTTATTATTACTGTGTACTGCATCTGAAAAAGTGGGTTTATACTCATGAAAGCTCATGCTAATGTTAAAAAAAACACACAACTAGTCTTCAAGGTGCTGCTACATTTCTTTTTCCCCCCCCCCCCCTTCGTCCCCTATTTATATTTAACCATCTTTGTCTTATCTGATGTTATAGTCAGCCACCTTGGGTCTTCCTTTTGCTCAAGATAGGTGAAATAGAAATCTAACAAACAAACAAATGAAAACATGGCGAAACTCTCTCGCATTCTTTTGCCAAAGTCATTTTACAGGACAACCAAGGCACTACCAGTACCATAACAAAGCTGAAAGCTCAATCAAAATCTAGAAAATCAGTCTCATCCAGGTGAATCAGATTCCTAAAAATTCTATTTAGGAGGAACACTTTATTTCTCAGACAAATAAATTTAGAACAACAGAAATCAGTGTGGCCATTCTCAAGAGAGCTGTATTTCTTTTCTTGTTATTCCCAGCTATTGCGTGGTGTAGATTCAATAAGTGTGGGGTGGAAAAACCCACACCCCACACAAGGAAAAGAGTAGCCCCACATGATTGCACAATGCTGGTAAGCCACTATGTGCAACATGAGTATGTAGCACATTGCATTTACAAGAGGCAACTTCAAGTGTCCAGTTCTCACTCTTTATGTAGCTCAAAATGGCACATACACACACTCACTCACATGCTCAAACTTGGAAATTCTCTGGGTGCCCTTGGCCAAATCACATCTTCTGAGGCTCAGATGAAGGCAAGGTAAACTACCTCTGAACAAGTGCTGCCAAGGAAACAATTTTCTTAAGGTTGATGTAAGTCATAAATAACCTGAAGGCACGCCACGCAATAACATTCCTCTCAGTTGTCACACACACACACACACACACACACACACACAACCTACTCCAGGGGATTGGAGGGCCTTCCCAAACAATTTTTGAATAATTTGCTGAGGAGCCATGAGGAGAAAAGCAAGGGGAAGACTACACAAGTAAGTCTTCTGCTGTGTGCCTTTGGATGGGGGCCTGAGACAGGTAGCTTTCTGTCTATTATTTTCATGTTTCTAATACGTCGTTCTTTCCACCCCTGTCCTAGTCCTCATTTAGCTGTCTTTGTTTTGAATATCTTCTTTTTCCAGTCCTACCTGATAGACAAATTTGTAGCTGGTCCTCTTCTACTCAGCTATCCTTATTCTGTACAAGATGTGGACATTTTTCATATGTTAATGCTCTGAATGAAGTTACTGCTCAATGCACTCTGAATGCTTTAGAAATTTGATATGGAAGGAATTCAGGTGTAGGGGTTATAAAGTCAGTGAAACACTCTGGATTTCCCCAGACTGCCATTTGTCACCCTTGTGAGATAGCAGCACATGCATAACAAGCGTGGTTTGCTTGATCTGAGTTGATTTTCACCAAGCACTGAGCCATCTTTGACTATCTAAATAGAAGATGACTAATCTCTCTACCCAGTCAGAAACACTCATTGCACACAAGGTCTATTCTCATGGACTTTTTCTAAACTTTCATTATTCAAAGTCACGCAATGTTTTCCAGCAGTCTAGGAAGGTGCAGTAGAGGTCATTGTATGTATGTTCTGGATTTATCTTCCACTTTTCTGTTCGAAAGAGACATAAGCCAGCTCAGAGCAAGATGAAACCAAATGCAACCAACATTAAACAAACATTTTCAAATAATAAAACACATTTAGGTAAAAAGCATAATTTACAACAACAAAAAATTAATAAAGAAAATGAAATACCTAAATGGCAAAAGCTCTTTCTAAAAAAGTAGCCCTTTTCAGTTGCTCAAATGGAAAAAAATGTCTTTACCAACTGGCAAAAGGACAACAGAGAAGGAGAAGATCTTTCTTTTCTAATGGGAAAAAGCCAGCTGAACCAGCCAATCTTTATTTATAATTTATATATTTTTTAAATTAAACATTTTAAAAAATGTATGTGTGATTTAAGCAACAGTTTTCAAAGCTTGCTTTCAAAATACAAGCACTTTTCCAAAATAGCATACAAGCCCTGTCACTACTTATTCTTAGAAAGAAATCAACATTTCTTGCATTTATTCTTCCTTTCTGCCCCCTGTTCAAAATCTCTGCCTCTTTTCAAACAGGATTTATGGTGTCTCACAAATCTGTAAAACCTTCTTGAGCAGAAGCAACAGTGGGACAAGAAATAAATGTGTACACTATAAGCAAAAATGGGTGTCACACCTGCAAAAAAGGCCAAGAGGCTTTCATAAAAATGAAAAAATGGGTAGAATTATCATTCTAGCTAGAATTATTGTTTTAAATCTCTATGTTTGTCTTGAAATGCTGAGAAGTATTTCAGAGTTACTCTTGCCAGGGACATTAGCTATAAAACTAGAAAATGTTTTAGAGTTCTTACTTTCATCTGCATCTTATGGATTATAATGAATTTATTTAGATAGTTTAATTCATTACTAGTGCAAACAAGATGAAGAGACAGATGAATACACATGATGTTGCTGCTAGAGGGGAAGTAACTAATTCCTCACACACACACACCCAATTCTGAGTGAGGTGGATTTTTGCTACCACTAACTGAAGCATACCAAACCAAATTCTATTTATGGCCACATTTACATATGCCGGCATGTTATAGTGTTCTTCTTCTTTCCTCTTCCTGACAGGGGGTACAAGTGCAGCCATATACTGGTGTATCATCAAGGGGCTTAACTTGCAGTTTAATCAAGGCATAAACTATAGAACTAAGTCTAAAATAACAATATAAATTCATAAGCCTTTGAAAGAAATTGTTCAGGGCAATTTGTTTCTCTATCCAATTCTCATTCTCCAAATCTCTCTCTTTTGCAGCATATTATGCAATCTTTTGGAAGATGGGGAAAACTCCCCCACAAACATCAGTTATGCTACTGGGGGTAATGGATGCCATAGTCCAAAATGTTACTTTCCTAAGCTCTAAATATAAATATACTTAATTACATATGATGTGGAGAAGAGAAACCCTGTTCATGGTGCATTTGTCTGACATTCTATAAAAGAATCCTTTCTGGATTTCAGTAAAAGTCTGAGGTCAGGAACATTCAAATTGCTGGGATTCAGAAGATTATGGTACATGGCATTTTGATACCTAAACTTCCCTTCTAAAAGATCAGGGCAGGAGGAGGTGCGCTTCCCCCCTAAACTGAAGTGAGAGAGGCATATACAGTCGGCCCTTCTTATACACGGATTTTTTATACACGGATTCAAGCATACACGGTTTGAAAATGTTCCAAAAAAGTATAAATTTACCTTGATGTTCCATTTTTTATTAGGGACACCATTTTGCTATGTCATTATATTTAATGGGACTTGAGCATACACGGATTTTGTTATACACGGGGGATCTTGGAACCAAATCCCAGCGTATAACAAGGGTCCACTGTAAAACATCTTCAGAAATGGCTGAAGTTAGAAGCCAAAATAAGTCCCTTGAAGAATTCACAACATTTCTCATATTAGTCACCTTAGCAAATGAGTATACAGTACAGTACTGTGTATCTACTTCCTTTTGTCTCTCACTCTGAAGCTTACCAGCAAGGCAAGCAACCACTATTAGCTGATACCCAAGGGAGCAGTGAAAGCATCAGTTCCTTGCCTCCTAAGAGGCAGTGAAGCAATCAATACCAATAGCATTTACGTTTCTATACCGGTTGTCAGTGAACTCAGCACTCTCTAAGCCAGTCGTTCCCAACCTTCCTAATGCCGCGACCCTTTATTACAGTTTCTCATGTTGTGGTGACCCAAATCCATGAAATTATTCCCAACTCACAGGTTGGGAACCACTGCTCTAAGCGGATTACAATTTATAGACCAATTGCCTCCAACAACTCATTTTAGCGACTCATGAAAGGATGGAAGGCTGAGTCAACCTTGCAGCTGCAGCCCACAAAAATTTCTTCAGAAGATGCTGTCATTGCCTACCAGCAACGGTGGAAAGCCACCATGAGTGCCACCATGAGCAAGACAAGTGCAGACGCAGATAAGTTGATGCCAAGCACCACAGAGAGCTGCCCTCCCTGCAATCCTTTAGCATCCCCTCCTCCCTCCCTCTATTGTTCCCTCTCTCTCTCTACCAGTCGGTACCATCATCCCCATGTCAGCCAGGTGTTTCCCGGCACCAAGGCAGAAAAGAGATGATGAGAACATGGAGGAACGAATGGGAAGGTGGCCTCAGAGGAGGTAGCTGCCCCATTGATGGCAACTATAATTGATAGCCAGTGCTCACCTTTGATTCCTTGTGTGTGGAGCTCTATCCCATCTCCCTCTGCCCCATCGCCATGTCTTGTCAGCAGGGTAACCAGTTGGCATAACTGCAAAGGACGACAATGTACTGTAAGATGTAGGATATACAAGAAAAAGGTAGGACATTACAAAATAAAAGAATTTAAGAATTTACCTAAATAAAACTGTTCTAATTTGAATGAAGTTACTTCCTTGTAAAATGTTAAAATGTAAATACACATGAATGTGCAAATTGTTACCGAGTTTGGTTTTATATAAATTTTGGGTGCCAAGCGATCAAAAATCATGACCCTGACTGACCACATCGCAAGCCGCCATTACCCGAAAAGCGAGCTGACCACGTAGCCAGCCAGCCTTGCTGGACATGGCTATAGGAAAAGGTAGATTTAAACCTTAAGCAAACAGTTCTGGGAGTTGCCCTACAAGTTTCGCAGGCAGCCCAAAGAGAAGAGGACAATAGAAGTAGTCTCTCTCTTAATGAGTGAGTGATTGTATTAACAGCTCTGCCATCTAGATATTTGTCCTCCCCTGAAAAGTGTCAGACCTCTTCTTTGTATATCCATTGTGTAAGTTTCAGCTTAGACAAAAGATAGCCATCAAGACCTTTGATCACCAGGTAGCCATAGCCCGATGATATGCTTCGCAGTATAAATAGAACCTAGATTTCTGCCCTCACTGGGCTTGTAGAAGTTCCAAGCCTGATTCCAAGCTGGGCTTGTCGAGCTGAAGTTCCAAACCTCAAACCTTGCTTGTTGAGCTGCTGCTCCAGGCTTGAGTTCCCCCAAGCCTTGGGCTCCACTGAAATCACTTGAGCGAAGCCAAGCTCATTGTCACCGGGCCTCTTGTTAGCTTTGCCTGCCGGAACTCAGCTCAAGCCACCTCAGTCGCCACTTGCTTTCCCCGTTCCCCGCGGCTGTGTTTCACCATCCACCATCCCTCACATCCGTCACTTGGAGAAGACTCCTAAGGTATTTATTCCAATGGTGCCTCTATCCTTTCTCCTTTACTCCCAACCTCTCCCCCTCCCTTGCTTTAGTATTGAATGTGTATGTGCGTGTATGATCCCTTTTGTTGTGTGGCTTTAATAAATGTTTATATTTTTATTGCAATTCATTGGCATTGGAGTCTGTTTCTTGGGGTTGGACTAGATGACCTCTGGTATACACATAGGGACACGATCCGCTGCGTGCATTGTTAGGAGACGCCTCTCGTAAATTTGAGCTAATTAAATTCCCCTAATGCGATCCTTCCTAACAAAATGAAAATACCCACAGTAAATAAACAAAATATTTTATTCCTATACTACGTCAAGTGGTGATGATGGTGCTACATCGACATGTAGATGTAATGGGGGGGGGGGGGGCCTAAGGGTAAAAAGTTTGAGTACCACTGCTGTAATTCTGTGAGAATGGTTGCTTGGTGAAAAATTTTGAAGACATAGAAAAGATCACTTAAAAAAAAATCCAGATGAGGCCAGATCAGGTATATTCATTCCAACTGATATGACAGGCTTTAAAATGATAAATGGCTGAAGAGTCTTTAAAAATGAGCAAACGTTCTTTCTGTGGTGAGAGGTGACAGTTGGTGGTTGAGAGGGAGTTCACTTGTGGAGTCAATGAGGAAGGGGCTGGTTAGATGAGAGAGGCTAGAATAAAGGAAAGGTTTTGGGAATAAAACTGTAATTGGCTGAAGTGAATTTGGGGTGTTGAGGATCGGAGCAAAAGATTCTTGCAAATCTAGAAACAACACCAGTTTCTTAAAGTCTTAAGGCCGGTCACCAAATATTTATTTAAAACACCCACATTTAGCTGCCAAATTCTCTTCTGTGAAATAACATTGCTTTAAGAAATGTGTCTCAGAAGTCTGGACTGTCTCAAGTAGTGGTGATTCTTCACATGGCTAATCTAAAAGTACCAGGCTATAAGAAGATCTTTTAACTATTGGTACCATTGAGCATGAATTGGATTAATGAACCTCATAATATAGTGACAGAGGGTTCTAGATTTGAAGAGAAAAACAACCATTGTAAAAAAACAAAATCAAATGTGTTTACACGTGGAATCAAAGGAAGAGGTTATCCTCATAGACTATGATGCAAACCAACCCCAGTTGTCCACTGTTACTTTAAAAAGGGGGGAGAGATAATGAACCTTAATTTTTATTGATGTTTTTAATTTCCTTTAAAGATTTATATATTCGTATTTTGCTGCTGTTAGCTACATCAAACACTGCATAATGGAAAGGCAGAATAGTAAAATGAAATAATTAGAAGAGTGTGGTGTAAACATTTTTCCTTTGTTGTATACATACTTTATGTTTCATGACAATCACTTTTCATCTCATTTTCCCAAAGCTTAGAGGATGCTGATTGCTTAAAATCTAGATCTGTGTGCATGACTGCATCCATCCCTCCCAAGAGTAATTTTTAAAAGAACTTCCACTCCAGTAACACCTCTTATGAACATATATGGCAGTTGGTCCATTGGTGTGTGTGTGTGTGTGTGTGTGTGTGTGTGTGTGTGTGTGTTTAAAACACAATTTCTGATCTCCATGACTGCAAAAAGGCATTTTGAAATGTGAAGGCAATCAGTGCTGAAGGCTGGGTGGAGGAAGAGAGACTAGCAAGGAAATTAAAAGTTCAAAGTCAGTGTCTTTCAGTTTTCATGGTTACTCAAACAGAAACTTGAGATATTGAAACTGACCCCCTCCACATAAACATATTTAAAATCAATAATGGGACAGTATGCAAAGGGGTATTATAGCACTTTGGAGACTGAGAGAAAGAAAGATCTTGATAGCATAAGCTTTTCGTAGACTGCAGTCTACTTCTTCAGGTGTATGGACTGAAGAGCTCAGGAACAGACCTGTAAATAGGCTATATGAACAGTAATAGAAATACAGAACTAGTTGGTATGGTGATGGGATTTTGGAAGCACAAAGGTAGGAGGAAGGATGTTGTCTAAAGCCAAGATGAGTAGATAACCATATGAATGTTGGTTGGTGTTGTTGGAATGCAGTGTGATGCTGGCAGGGAACCAGAAAAGAGATGTTTTGAATTACAATATGCCATTGCTACACTATCCCTTGGGGGACACCTGGCTTAAGGAGACTATGTGTGAAAGGGATCTAGGGCCCCATTCACTGGAGAAATAACCTGGTATGGAACCAGGTTATTTCCCTGGAATGCCACGATCGAATCTCTCCGTGGTATTTATTGCCAGGATCGATTCTATGTGTGGCATTGATCTGCTATGATCGTGGCATTCTACCCCAGGATTTTGTTCACATTTGGCAACAGGGTAAAATGTCACGATCCTGGCAGAAGGGGGGAGGAGGAATGGGAGGAAGAGTGGAAGTGGCTGAGGGAGAGGAAGAGGAGGAAGAAGAAGGGCGGAGGGGGCGAATGGAGGCATGATCAGGGTGACAGAGGAGGGAGGGAGAGGAAGAGGAGGAAGGAGGAGGACAGAGGGGGCGAACGCAGGCAAGATCGGGGGTGGCGAACGGAGGTGGCTGGAGGGAGGCAAGAATGGGGGGGTCTGAGGGGGAAGAGGAGGAAGGAAGGAATCGGATGGGAATGATTTTTAAGTTCCCGTTGGCAAAAAAACAGTTCTTTCGAAAAGAACAGCAAGAAAATCCATGGCAAAAAGCCCCAGGTTAAGGGGAATTTACATCGCCTCCCATCCAGTTGGATAGGAAAACCCCGGCACAAGTATGAACAACCCTCATTTAAATCGTATTGGAGCCCAGATTAAAATGCAGTGTGAATGGGCCCTAGGAATCCTAGTAGACCACAAGTTGAACATGAGTCAACAGTGTGATGCGGCAGCTAAAAAGGCCAATGCTATTTTAGGCTGCATCAATAGAAGTATAGTGTCTAGATCAAGGGAAGTAATAGTGCCACTCTATTCTGCTTTGGTCATGTCCCACTTGGAATACTGTGTCCAGTTCTGGTCACCACAGTTCAAAATGGATGTTGAAAAATTGGAGCATGTCCCAAGGAGGGCCGCCAAAATAGTGAAGAGCATGGAAAACATGCCTTATGAGGAAAGACTTAGGGAGCTGGGTATGTTTAGCCTGGAAAACATATGGTTAAGAAGTGATATGAGAGCCCTGTTTAAGTATTTGAAGGGCTGTCACATTGAGGATGGTTCAAGCTTTTTTTCTGCTGTTGCAGAGAATAGGACTTGGAACAATAGATGCAAGTTGCAGAAAAAGAAATTCCACCTTAACATCTTGACAGTAAGAGCTGTTTGACAGTGGAACACACTTCTGTGGACTGTGGTGGAGTCTCCTCCTTTGGAGGTCTTTAAGCAGAGGTTAGATGTCCATCTGTTGGGGATGCTTTGATTGTGAGTTCCTGCATGGCAGGGGGCTGGACTGGATTGCCCTTGTGGTGTCTTCCAACTGATTCTATGATTCTATACCTCTAGCATCCAGTATATATAACATGAACTAAATTATGGCCAGAAGCCTTAGAGGCCTATGTGGGCAAAGTGCTTCAGTGTGCATATCAGGTGGTAGCAGCAATTGCTTCCTTTCTGTGGGCAATGTGCATGGCTTTATTTTCTGCATTATTCTTACACCAACTCTGTGAAGTAGATCCAGTGCAAGAGACTGACTAGTTCAGGTTGTCCAGCAAGTTTCATTTTTTAAAATTAATTTTTGTTTTATTTTACATTAATCCAACAAACAATAAACAACATCACCAAACAACACCTAACAACCAAAACAGAACAAAACTGAATAACAAAGGAAAGGAACTCACAACAAAAAAACAAAAATGTCACAGTGTTACTTCTCTATATCCACATCTAGCATACAGTTCATTGTAGTTTACCTCTCCATTTCCAAATTTTATTTCTTCTCTAAATTTTGTCCTCATTACAACTATACGAATCTATTTCAAACAATATCTTGCCAAAGACTAGTGGCTTGCTTATTTTTATTTTTATCATCCATCCTATTTTCTTATATGGATTTAAGAACAATTACCTTTTTCATTAAAGCAACATGCCAAAATCTACATATCAATTTATTAACACTGAAATCTTTTGCAGTTTTCCAACCATATGCAATTCCTTGCCATGAGGTAGTGCAGTAGTCCCAGTCCAGCACTGAACCACTGCCACAGTGACTTTTTTTACTTATTTAGGGTGGTTCTTGGTCAGTAAGCTTCTCATTCTCCTCAGTAAGGTTACCTTCCACATCATGGCAAGCCAAACAATGAGCGCAGGGTGGAAGTGCTCCCTTCTACATTAGTTTTGCAATAAGGAATGTGCAGTAAACAGTTTCTCTGGTTCCTGTCCATGGTAATTTTCATATCAATGGGCAGTGAATCTATGCTAGGTTTTAGTCTGAAGATGTTGAGTCCTGTTGGCAAAACAAATTCAGCTCCTTGGATACCGCATTTAAAGTTTCCAATAATAATAATAATAATAATAATAATAATAATAATAATAATAATATTTATTTGTATACCGCCCTCTGGCAAACCAATCCGGGCGGTTAACAACAGTAAAATATAAAATATGACAATTAAAAACACTTTATCCCTCCCCCCTTAAGACAGTATTAAACAGTATAACATATTAAAACACAATGTCAATGCATAAAAACAACAATTAAAAACTAAAAACCCTGATATCCCTCTGTTGATCCTCAACCATCACTAAGATGGGGCCACGGGAGGAATGAGGGAATCAGGAACCTGGGCCGGGATGGTTAATCTGGAAAGGCCTGCCAGAAGAGATCCGTCTTGACCACTTTTTAAAAGCTGTCTAATGATGTTATCTGACGGATCTCATCCGGCAGGTCGTTCCAGAGTTTGGGGGCGACAGCAGAGAACGCCCTCTGGGAGGTCGCCGCAAGCCTAGATTTGAAAAGCTGTAGTAAGTTCCTCCCAGAGGACCGGAGAGCGCGGGGAGGATTGTATGGGAGGAGGCGGTCCCTAAGATAGCTTGGACCCAAGCCATTTAGGGCTTTAAAGGTGATAACCAACACCTTGTACTGGGCCCGGAAGCTGATAGGCAGCCAGTGAAGGGACCTCAAAACTGGAGTAATGTGGTCCTTCCTAGATGTTCCTGAGACAAGCCTGGCTGCCATGTTTTGAACCAGCTGTAATTTCCGAGTCAAGCACAGGGGTAGCCCCATGTAGAGTGCATTACAGAAGTCAAGGCGTGAGGTTACCAGCGCGTGCACAACCATCTCGAGATCCCTTACTTCCAGAAAAGGGCGCAGCTGGCGTATCAGCCGAAGCTGATAACAGGCACTCCTGACCGTCGCAATAACACCCTAAACAAATTGTTCCATTGACATTGGGGTTGCCAGTTACTCTGATTCCTGGCTTAGCACCATAGGAAGTGTGGAAGGCAAGGGGAGATACTATGGACTCCTCCCTCCATAACTGTCATCTTCCGGCCTGTGAGGGAGTTGACCAGGCAGGCCCAGCTCCATCAGGGCTAGCCTGGAAGAAGAGACTCCTCCCTCCATAACTGTCATCCTCCAGCCTATGAGGGAGTTGACCAGGCAGGCCCAGCTCCATCAGGGCTAGCCTGGAAGAAGAGACTCCTTTTTCCATAACTGCCATCCTCCGGCCTGAAGAAGAAGAACTCTCCCTCCAGTCCATCTGCCTTGGTCCAAGCCTCAGAGGGAGAGAAGAATGCTGGACCTGATCCCCTCCCCCCCACTATTCACTTCTCCTTTTGTGTCATTGTCTTTTTAGATGGTGAAAGCCAAAGGGCAGGGAACTGTCTATTATCCCCTCTGTTGTAAGCCGCCCGGATTCCCAGTGACTGGGCGACATATAAATAAATCCTATTATTATTATTATTATTATTATTATTATTATTATTATTATTTACTATCCACTTTGGGAATCTCCCATAACCATGGTTTTCTGTCTTATTTAATTCATTAATTTGTATACCATTTTTCCTAAATGGGACACAAGGTGGTTCTTACAATGTATTCAGTTTTTCTGCAACAAACCATCGCATTTAACCAGAGTATTGCTTTGACAGATACTAGAATCTCTTCAATTATCCACAGAACCTAGTATCTCCTAATAGTTATTTTAATTATTTGCACCCTCAAAGCATTTATATTATTACATGGTGGGTTTGCATTTTTATAGCATTTATATATTTTGGCCTTAAATATAAAGGATCTGCAACAGCTTGAAGAGATACATAGCATGGTGGTCCCTACCCAAGAAATTGAAGCTTGTTGCACTTTACATATTTTGGTTATGTAGACATAATGCGTGGAAGCTACAGTAGATCCACTAAATGAAAATGAAATGAAAATGAAAGCAACTTCCATTTGCCTCTGGAAATCATGCAGACACCATGAGTTCAATGTCATGTTTGTTTCCCATTTCCTATTTTCATCCTTCTCTGCCCTGTTTTTGGTCACAAGTTCTGGAGATCACAAAAGTCCTGGAGATCACAAAAGATTGCCCCTTTTCTGTGCTCTTTTAGTTAGTCTGATAAAGGTATTATTGCACTAAAAGGAAGTTTAGTTAAAACTTTTTTATAGGAAGAGATGTCATATAAAACAAAATTTTACTTTTATGAGAACAACTCCCAAAGGAGTATCTCTATTCTTCTTTTGCAGCAAAAACAACAAAAGATCTTCTGGTACCTTTAATGACACATTTATTTGTTACAGCATAACTTTTTCAGATGCATGAAACTGTACTCTTAGTTAGCAGGTACATATATATATATACACATAAACACCGAAAGAAAAATATAAACATTGAGGGATCAAATGGTTACTAAAAGCAAAGAAACAGTCTGTGACAATTCAAACAGAAGTAACAAGTGACAATAGATGTTATGGGAAGTTTCATATAATACAAACTGTCCTTACTGGAGTTGGCCTACTTATGCCCTCCTGTGGCACCATCAAGAACTTTCCCAATGACTGAGAAAGTATGCAAGACACAGAGGATGCTATATCAGTGTGTTTGTTCCTATTGCTGTGCTGTCTCTTTTTCTTCTTGTTTCCATAAGCCAGATATTTTTTCTACCAGCTGCTCAACTTGCACACTGATTTTAGATGTTTCTTTTATCAAGACATTCCTGGAGGAAATCAACATTTATGTTATTGAGTTGTTAGTAGACATTTTGCATGCAGGTTTTACAGAAGGATAAGATTCTTATAAGTTTTTTAAAATCAAATCCAGCTCAAGTACACTTTATCCAATAAGATACCCACAATGTGAGAAACATAGTACAAGTAAATGTATTCATAATGTACAGCTGCAGGGCTGGTAGAAGCTTTTTCTACTGTCTGAGCTCAAGGTCAATTTGGCTTAACTATTCACAAGTATAGAGGTCTAACGTACAGAGGTTGCCCATATTGGCATAAGTATTCCACTGAAGGCAAAAGCTTACTTTAGAGAGAACAAGGCAAGCTGGGTGGAACACAGAACTATGATCCTAAGTACGTCATTACCATTCTTAGGGTGCATCTACACTGGAGAAATAATACAGTTTGACACCACTTTAACTGCCATGACCCCATCTTACAGAATCCTGGGATTTGGAGGGCTTTTAAGTGTTGTAGCTCCCAGGATGGAGCTACAGCACTTAAAGTGGTGTAAAACTGCATTCTGTCTACAGTGCAGATGCACCCACACAGTCACTGGTAATTGCTGGCTCAGGCAACTTTCTCATTCCATTTAAAGGTAGGATAGTCCATTAGGTAGCTGATTCCAGTGTTCTCATACCCGCATTTCACACATCCCAGATCCATTCTCCTCCATACATGACAGTGGAATCCCCAGCAGGACTGGTCTTGACATTATTTGTTTTATTCATTTATTTAAAGGATTCATATCCTACCTTTCTTCTAATATAGGATTCAAGGCAGCTTACAATAATTTAAAAAGATAAAACTAAAACATGGATTACAAAAATTAAAAAAAAATTAAATGTAACTAATATTAAAACAAGAGCCAGAATGTAGCGGTTTGAATGTTAGACTTGGATACTGGGAGTCCAGGGTTCAAATCCAGGCTCAGCCATGTGGCACTGGACAAGTCACGCTCACTCTCAGCCTCAGGGGAAAACAAGGGCAAACCTCCTCTGAAGAAACTTGCCAAGAAAACGCCATGATAGGTTCACGTTAGGGTTGCCATAAGTCAGAAATGACTTGAAGACACACGACAACAACAGAATATTAAAACATAAGTTAACATTAAGCAGAGTGAGGTGACTGCCCAAGAGGTGCTAAGGGGTAGCATTGGCAGTCTTGCATCTGTTCCTCATAAAGCTGTCCATGCCATAAAACCCGAAATGGATGCCTTCAACTATTTTGCTGCCCCAAGCAGAGTAGGGAACACTACTGCATGCCAGTACTGAAGTAAGATTCAGTAGCCAGTCCAGCCAGGTTCAGGGAGGGTCTGCCATCTTGTCCTTTGCCTCAGGCAGCCATATGCTCCAGGCTGATTCCGAACCCATTGCTGCCACACATACCTTATCTCAAGAATGAAGGGAATTTGGACAGCCTCAGCCAAGTATGCAGCAGTTTTAGGAGATACTTTGTTCACAGACTCATACAGATAAAATGCAAGTGTGTCAGGTATGATCAGCCAGTCACGCCGGACATGCCTCTTTGAGATGGCTTTAGCATTCACTTCTGAAAAGGAAAAAAGAAAATAAGATTAAAATGAATTAATAATATAAAGATCAGTAAGATGCAAATAGAGGAAGGCTGCATGCTAAATAGATGGACGATATTAGGGAAGTCACAGGTAGGGTTGCCATTTTACGGCGGTGGGCGGGACTTTCCTGCCCCCTGGGGGGCGTGCCCGGTCCCATCCCACCCCCACCCCCATTCCCGGGTGGCTGCCCAACTCTGAGCTCCCTATAGAGTGCTGCCTGTGCAGCTTGTCTGGAGCAGCAGCAGGACGACTGAAACCAGCAGGGGCGGGTCTGCTGCACTGCCCTGCCTCTATTGGCCAGCCCCCTGCTTCCT
Source organism: Sceloporus undulatus (assembly GCF_019175285.1). Lineage (NCBI taxonomy): Eukaryota > Metazoa > Chordata > Lepidosauria > Squamata > Phrynosomatidae > Sceloporus > Sceloporus undulatus. The sequence goes on from NC_056524.1 coordinate 41,923,444, forward strand.
TATTTGGGCATACTCCAACATCCAAGCAGGGAGGAATTTACACTCAGGCAAGCTGCTTCCCCCCTTTCTCTTTCCCCTCCTTCTCTTCTTCTTGTTATTCTGGGTTTTTTTTTCTTCTCCTCCTCTTCCCCCTCTCCTTTTTCTTCCTTTCTTCCCCCTCCTCATCTTCTTTTTCTCTTTCTTCCTCTCTCTAAGCCCCCCTCCTCTTCTTCTCAGGGGTCCAGGGCTTCTCAAGGCTTTGCCCCCATTAGAAAAGAAAAAAGGCTTTGGATCTGTCCTATAAATCCCTCCTAAGTTGAGACATACTTGGGAAAAAGAGGGGGTGAGGGGTTTGGGGGGTTTGGAGGGGGCAAGGAAAAGGAGGAAGGGGGGAATTGCTAAGAAGACTTGGGAGTGAGAAATGTAGTTTGCAGTGGCACAAGGGTCTGCCTGTGATCTTGCAAATGCTATGGCTGCTTGGGAGTGGGAAATGTAGTTTTCAATGGCACAAGGGACTGCTTGTGATCATGTAAATGCTATGCCTGCTTGGGAGTGGGAAATGTACTTGTAGAATTGGGCGGGAGGGGGGTGTTTGGCCAGACAGAGAAGTACATTTCAGCCTTCTGTCTAGGAATAATGCCAAAATGTCCTCCATTTTGAGCATGCCTAAGAAACATGCATTTATATTAACATTTTAAAAAAATTATCAATGTTTTCAAGTGTCCTCCATTTTTTTAAAAAAAAAAGTGTCCTACATTTGAAAATGTGGCCCTACATTTGTCCTACATTTGTCCCGGTTTGGAGGTCCTGCCTTATGGCAACCCTAGTCACAGGTAATTTTGCAGGATCTAAGTACAGTAAAGCAGTGGAGGATGGGGGGGGGGCTTGGAGATGTCTCATCTATCTGGTTGCTATGGGTTGAGATCGATTTGAGGGCAGTTAACAACAAAGGATGCAAATACTGAAATGAAGTAGAAAGATTGCTTTTATGTGTGGTTCTATAGTGAGGGATACAATTTCACCCTGTGGGAATGGCTGCCAGCTGTGGGACAAACTTGATGGAAGCAGCCTTTCTGTAAAAATGGGTGGGTGAGCTTCTCATTTAACAATGGCTCCTGGATTTTGTTGCTAAATTATATTAAATCCTGAGACATTTCACACAGAGGAATTATATCTGATTTTAAGAGTCTCAAAAAGGCACCTTCTTAAGGGGCTTTCAGTCTGTTAATTTACTGATTTCATTTCTTAAAATATAATTATTTCATAGTACTGGTAATGCTATACTTTAACATTAATGGGAGACCATAGTGTATGTATTTTCACCAAGGAAAACAAATTTAAATCCACATTGATTAAAACAAATGAATTTTGGATCTTTCCTACCAAACATTGTAGATCCAAGGAGAAGAATATGAACAACAGCTAAAGCTTTGAATGAAATCATGATTTAGGTCACAGCTTCAGTAGAGCTTGATGATACTGTCTTACAGTGGACTTCTGCAATAAAAAAAGTTTAAAAGGAGAAGAGTTCTATGTTTCATCTCAGAAAATGGAGCAGTTGGTATATCAGAAAACATTTTAAAGATGCCCTTTACCAGATTGTTTGATCTATTCTATTCAGATATAGAATTATTATAATAAAAGATATTTACAGCTCTCCCTTCTTCAGTAGATACCAGACTGTTTTCCACCTACCTCTCTTGCCGATCGTAGCTGCTGTCACTTTTGCTTCTGAAATGTTGTCAGTCTCAGAGTCTTAATATAGCTATATTCAAGGGGTCATAGGTCTCAGCTCATTTCACATCAGATCTTTCACAACAGAGAGCATTGCAGAAGCATACAAATACAAATAGACATCTGCATAGCACAAATGTGATCTCTTTTCACACTTTGACCACGTCTTTGTTATTACAGTTAAAAGAGCAAACTAGAGGTTTTTCATTATGTTGTTTCAAGTGGAGACAGCTAGAGAAAAATGATGATTGTGAGAATGCAGCCTAGAGCTTTATTATACCATATTATTATA